>NW_027309867.1:300000-552500 GCF_047496795.1 Chiloscyllium punctatum
CACCCCGTCCCCCTCTCTCTCAGTTCGGCTCTCTCATACCCCTTCTCTCACCCACCGCAACTCTCTCTGTCCCCCTCTCTCTGTCCCCCTCTCTCTGTCCCCCCTCTCTCTGTCCACCCTCTCTCTGTCTCCTCTCTCTGTCCCCCTCTCTCTGTCCCTCTCTCTCTGTCCCCCCTCTCCCTGTCCCCCCTCTCTCTGTCCCCCCTCTCTGTCCTCCTCTCTCTGTCCCCTCTTTCTCTCCCCTGCTCTCTGCCACCCCCTCTGTCGCCCTGTCTCTGCTCCGTCACTCTCTGCCCCTCTCTCTAACCCCCCCCTCTCTCTCTCCCCCACTCTCTCCATCCCCCCCACTCTCTGTCCCCCTCTCTGACCACCTCTCTCTGACCCCCTCTCTCTCCTCCACTCTGTACCCATCTCTCTGTCCCCCACTCTATATTGCCCTCTCTCTCTGTCACCCTGTCTCTGAGCCCCGCTATCTCCCACCTCTCTCTGTCCCCCCTCTCTCTGTCCCCCCTCTCTCTATCCCCTCTCTCTCTGTCCCCCTCTCTCTCTGCCCCGTCTGTCTCTCTGTCCCCTCTCTCTCTGTCCCCTCTCTCTCTGTCACCCTCTCTCTGTCGCCATTTCTCAGCCTCCCTCTCTCACTGTCGCCCTCTGTCTCTGACCCCCTCTCTTGCTGTCCCCCTCTATATCACCCTCTCTCTGTCCCCCTCTCTCTGACCCCCTCGATCTCCTCCACATTCTGTGCCCCTCTCTCTGTCGCCCTCTCTCTGTCACCCTCTCTCTGTACCCCCTCTCTCTCTGTCCCCCCTCTGTCTCCCCCACTCTCTCTGTCCCCCTCTATCTCCCCCTCTCTCTGACCCCCTCTATCACCCACTCATTTTGTCCTACTCTCTGTCCACCTCTATCTCCCCCACTCGCTGTACCACTATCTCTGTACTCTTCGCTCTGAACCCCTCTATCTACCCCTCTCTCTGTGCCTCTCTCTCTGTCCCCCTCCCTTTGTCAACCTCTATCTCCCCTTTCTCTGTCCCCCTCTCTCTGTCCCCCTCTCTCTCCCACCAGCCTCTCTCTGACCCCCTCTCTCTCCCACCCGCCTCTCCCTCTCTGTCCCTCTCTCTGTCCCCCCCCCTCTCTGTCCCCCCCTCTCTGTCCCCCCTCTCTCTGTCCCCCCTCTTTCGGTCCACCCCTCTTTCTGTCCCTCCCTCTCTCTGTCCCCCTCTCTCTCTGACCCGCTCTCTCTGACCCACTCTAGCTCCCCCACTCTCTGTGCTCGTCTCTCTGTCGCCCTCTCTCTGCCCTCCTCTCCCTTCCACCTGCCTCTCTCTTCCCCCACTCGCTCTGACCCCCTCTCTCTCTGCCCCGCTCTCTCTCTGTCCCCTCTCTCTCTCTGTCCCCCTCTCTGTCCCCCTCTCTGTGCCCCCCTCTCTGTGCCCCCCTCTCTGTGCCCCCCTCTCTGTGTCCCCCTTTCTGTTCCCCCTCTCTCTGTCCCTCTCACTCTGTCCCCCTCTCTCTCTGTCCCCTTCTCTTTGTCCCCCCCCTTCTCTGTCCCACCTCTCTCTGTCCCCCCTCTGTCTGTCCCCCCTCTCTCTCTGTCCCCCCCTCTGTCCCCCTCTCTCTCTGTCCCCCTCTCTCTCTGTCCCCCCCTCTCTCTGCCCCCCTCTCTCTCTGCCCCGCTCTCTCTCTGTCCCCCTCTCTCTCTCTGTCCCCCTCCCTGTCCCCCTCTCTGTGCCCCCCTCTCTGTGTCCCCCTTTCTGTTCCCCCTCTCTCTGTCCCCCTCACTCTGTCCCCCTCTCTCTGTCCCCCTCGATCTCTGCCTCCTCTCTCTGTCCACTCTCTCTGTCACCTCTATCTGTCCACCTCTCTCTGTCCCGTCTATCTCTACCCCGCTCTCTGCGCCCCTCTCTTTCGCCCTCTCTCTGCTCCGTCTCTCCCTGTCCCCCTCTCTGACCCCCTCTCTCTCCCACCCGCCTCTCCGTCTCTGTCCCTCTCTCTGTCCCCCACCCCCCGTCCCCCCCTCTCTGTCCCCCCTCTCTCTGTCCCCCCTCTTTCGGGCCACCCCTGTTTCTGTCCCTCCCTCTCTCTGTCCCCCTCTCTCTGACCCGCTCTCTCTGACCCTCTCTAGCTCCCCCACTCTCTGTGCTCGTCTCTCTGTCGCCCTCTCTCTGCCCTCCTCTCCCTTCCACCTGCCTCTCTCTTCCCCCCCTCGCTCTGAGCCCCTCTCTCTCTGCCCCGCTCTCTCTCTGTCCCCCTCTCTCTCTCTGTCCCCCTCTCTGTCCCCCTCTCTGTGCCCCCCTCTCTGTGCCCCCCTCTCTGTGTCCCCCTTTCTGTTCCCCCTCTCTCTGTCCCCCTCACTCTGTCCCCTCTCTCTCTGTCCCCTTCTCTCTGTCCCCCCCTCTCTCTGTCCCACCTTTCTCTGTCCCCCCTCTGTCTGTCCCCCCTCTCTCTCTGTCCCCCCCTCTGTCCCCCTCTCTCTCTGTCCCCCCCTCTCTCTGCCCCCTCTCTCTCTGCCCCGCTCTCTCTCTGTCCCCCTCTCTCTCTCTGTCCCCCTCTCTGTGCCCCACTCTCTGTGTCCCCCTTTCTGTTCCCCCTCTCTCTGTCCCCCTCACTCTGTCCCCCTCTCTCTGTCCCCCTCGCTCTCTGCCTCCTCTCTCTGTCCCCCTCTCTCTGTCCCCCTCTATCTGTCCTCCTCTCTCTGTCCCCTCTATCTCTACCCCGCTCTCTGCGCCCCTCTCTTTCGCCCTCTCTCTGCTCCGTCTCTCCCTGTCCCCCTCTCTGACCCCCTCTCTCTCTCTATCTCTCTGTCCCACACTCTCTCCATCTCCCCACTGTCTGTCTCCCCCTCTCTCTGACCCCATCTATCTCCCCCACTCTCGGTGCCTCTCTCTGTCGCCCTCTCTCTGCCCCTCTCTCCCTTCTACCTGCCTCTCTCTGTCCTCCTCTCTCTCTGTCCTCCTCTCTCTCTGACCTCCTCTCTCTGTCCTTCTCTCTCTGTCCACATCTCGCTCTGTCCCTCTCTCTCTCTGTTCCCCTCTCTCTCTGTCCCCACCTCTGTCCGTCCCCCCAACTCTCCGTCCCCCCCACTCTCTGTCCCCCTCTCTCTGTCGCCCTCTCTCTGCCCCCATCTCTCTGATTCCCTCTCTCTCCCCCACTCTGTACTCCTCTCTCTGTCCCTCACTCTCTGTCCCCTCTTTTTGTCCCCCTCTATATCTCCGTCTCTCTGACCCCCTCTCTGACCCTCTCTTTCTGCCCCCTCACTCTGTCCCCTTCTGTCTGCCCCATCTCTCTCTGCCCCTCTCTCTCTGTCCCCCTCTCTTTCTGCCCCCTTTTCTCTCTGTCCCCCTCTCTCTGTTGCCCTCTCTCTGCCCCTCTCTCTCTGTCCCCCACTCTCTCTGTCCCCCTCTCTCTGTTGCCCTCTCTCTGCCCCTCTCTCTCTGTCCCCCACTCTCTCTGTCACCGTCTCTCTGTCCCCTTCTGTCTGCCCCATCTCTCTCTGCCCCTCTCTCTCTGTCCCCCTCTCTTTCTGCCCCCTTTTCTCTCTGTCCCCCTCTCTCTGTTGCCCTCTCTCTGCCCCCTCTCTCTCTGTCCCCCACTCTCTCTGTCACCGTCTCTCTGTCGCCATTTCTCTGCCCCCCCTCTCACAGTCCCCCTCTGTCTCTGACTCCTTCTCTCGTAGTCCCCCTCTATATCACCCTCCCTCTGTCCCCCTCTCTCTGACCCCCTCTATCTCCCCCACTCTCTGTGGCACTCTCTCTGTCGCCCTCTCTCTGTCCCCCCTCTCTCTGTCACCCCCTCTCTGCCCCTCTCTCTACCCCCATGCCCCCCCACTCTCAGTCTCCCCAACTCTCTGTCCACCCCATCTCTCTGTCCCCTCTATCTCCCCGACTCTCTGTGCCCCTCTCTCTGTCCCCCTCCCTTTGACCATCTCTGTCTTCCCCTCTCTCTGTCCCCGCCTCGCTCTCAGTCCGGCTCTCTCTCTGCCCCCTCTCTCTGTCCCCCTCTCTCTGTCCCGCGCTCTCTCTGCCCCCTCTCTCTGTCCCCCTCTCTCTGAACCCCCCTCTCTCTGTCCCCCTCTCTCTGTCGCCCTCTCTCTCTTTCCCTCTATCTCTCCCCCGCTCTCTGCCCCCTCTCTCTGCTCCGTCTCTCTCTGCCCCTCTCTCTTTGACACCCTCTCTCTGTCCCCCACTCTCTCCATCCCCCCACTCTCTGTCCCCCTCTCTCTGACCCCCTCTCTCTCCCACTCTTTACCCCTCTCTCTGTCCCCTCTCTCTGTCCCCCACTCTCTGTCCCCCACTCTCTGTCCCCCTCTCTGTCACCCTCTCTCTGTCCCCCTCTATGTCCTCCTCTCTCTGAGCCCCGCTATCTCCCCCACACACTGTGCTCCTCTCTCTGTCCCCCCTCTCTGCCCCCTCTCCCTTCCACCCGCCTCTCTCTCTGTACCCCCCTCTATGACCGCCTCTCTCTCTGTCCCCCTCTCTCTCTGTCCCCCTCTCTTTCTGCCCTCTTTTCTCTCTGTCCCTCTCTCTCTGTCGCCCTCTCTCTGCCCCACTCTCTCTGTCCCCCACTCTCTTTTCACTCTCTCTCTGCCCCCTCTCTCTCTGCCCCCCTCACTCTGTCTCCCTCTGTCTGCCCCATCTCTCTTTTCCCCTCTATCTCTGCCCCGCTCTCTCTCTGTTCCCCCCCTCTCTTTCCCCCCCTCTGTCCCACCCCCTCTCTGTCCCCCCTCACTGTCCCCCCTCTCTCCGGCCCCCCCTCTCTCTGACCCCCTCTATCTCCCCCTCTCTCTTTTTCCCCTCTCTCTCTTTCCCCTCTCTCTCTGCCCCCTCACTCTGTCCCACTCTCTCTGCCCCCCTCTCTCTGTCCCCTCTTTCTCTGTCCCCCACTATCTCCCCCACTCTCTGTGCCCCTCTCTCTGTACCCCTCTCTCTGACCCCCTCTACCTCCCGCACTCTCTGTGCCCCTCCCTCTGTCCCCTCTCTCTGACCCCCTCTATCTCCCCCTCTCTCTGTCCCCCTCTCTCTGAACCCCTCTACCTCCCCCTCTTTCTGTCCCCCTCTCTCTGTTCCCCCTCTCTCTCTGTCGCCCTCTCTGTGTCGCTCTCTCTCTGTCCCCCTCTCTTTTCCCCCTCTCTCTCTGTCCCCCTCTCTCTCTATCCCCCTCACTCTGTCCCTTACTCTCTGTCCCCCTCTCTTTGTCCCCCTCTCTCTGACCACCTCTACCTCCCCCACTCTCTGTCCTCTCACTCTGTCCCCCCCGTCCCTGTGCCATCTCTCTCTGTCCCCCTCTCTCTGACCCCCTCTCTCTCTGACCTCCCGCTCTCTCTGACCCTCTCCCTCTGTCCGTCTCCCTCTGTCCCCCCCCCTCTGTCCCCTCTCTCTGCCCCGCTCTCTCTCCCACCCGCCTCCCTCTCTCCCCCTCTCTCTCCCCCACTCTCTGACCCCCTCTCTCTCTGACCTCCCGCGCTCTCTCTGACCCCCTCCCTCTGTCCGTCTCCCTCTGTCCCCCCTCCCTCTGTCCCCCCTCTCTCTGTCCCCCCTCTCTCTGTCCCCCCTCTCTCTGGTCCCCCTCTCTCTCTGTACCCCTCTCTCTGTACGCCTCTCACTCTGTCCCCCTCTCTCTCTGACCCCCTCTTTCCCACCCGCTTCTCTCTCACCCCCGCTCTCTGCCCCCCTCTGTCCCCTCTCTCTGCCCCGCTCTCTCCCACCCGCCTCCCTCTCTCCCCCTCTCTCTCCCCCACTCTCTGTCCCCCTCTCTGTCGCCCTCTCTCTGACCCCCACAGTCTGACCCACTCTTTCACCCCCCTCTCTCCCACCCATCTCCCTCTATCCCCCCTCTTTGACCCCCTCTCTCTCTGTCCCCGCTCTCTCTGTCCCGCGCTCTCTCCCACCCGCCTCTCTCTGATGCCCTCTCTCTGTCCCCCGCTCTCTGACCCCTCTCTCTGTCCCCCCCCTCTCTCTGTCCCACACTCCCTGTCCCCTCTCTCTGCCCCCCTCTCTCTGACCCCTCTCTATGTCGCCCTCTCTCCGCCCCCTCTCTGTCACTGTCTCTCTGCCCCCCCGTCCCCCCTCTCTGTGTCCCTCCTCTCTCTGTCCCCCTCTCTCTCCCCCTTCTCTGTCATCGTCTTTCTGTCCCCCCCTCCCTCTCTCCACTCCCTCTCTCCCCCCTTTCTCTGTCCCCCCTCTCTCTCTCTGTCCCTCCCTCTAGCTGTTCCCCCTCTCTCTGTCCCCCCTCTCTATCCCGCCTCTATCTGTCCATCCTCTTTGTCCCAACCCTCTCTGAACCCCCTCCTCCTCTCACTGTCCTCCTCTCTTTCTGTTCCCCTGTCTCTGAACCCCTGTACCTCCCCCACTTTCTGTCCCCCCACTCTCTGTCCCCCCCTCTCTCTGTCCCCCCCTCTCTCTGTCGCCCTTTATCTGACCCCCTCTCTCTCTGTCCCTCTCTCTGTCCTCTCTCTCTGTCCCCCGCACTCTGTCTCTGACCCCCTCTCTCTGTCCCTCTCTGCCCCCTCTCTCTGTTCCCTTCTCTCTGTCCCCCCTTTCTCTGTCCCCCTCTCTCTGTCCCCCCTTTCTCTGTCCCCCCCTCTCTGTCCTCCCCACTCTGTCCCCCATTTCTCTGTCCCCCATTTCTCTTTTCCCTCTCTCTCTGTCCCCCCTCTCTGTCCCCCTCTCTCTCTGTCCCCCCTCTCTCTCTGTCCCCCTCTCTCTGACCCACTCTCTCTGTCGCCCTCTCTCTGTCCCGCTCTCCCTCCCACCCACCTCTCTCTGACCCCCTCTCTCTATCCCCCTCTCTCTGAACGCATCTATCTCACCCACTCTCTGTCCCCCCCTCTCTCCCACCCATCTCCCTCTATCCCCCCTCTTTGTCCCCCTCTCTCTCTGTCCCCCTTCCCTCTTTACCCCCGCTCTCTGTCCCCCTCTCTGTCGCCCTCTATCTTCCCCCCTCTCTGTCCCCCTCTCTCTCTGTCCCTCTCTCTCTGACCCACTCTCTCTGTCGCCCTCTATCTGTCCCCCTCTCTCTGTCCCGTTCTCCCACCCACCCACCTCTCTCTGATCCCCTCTCTCTCCCACCCGCCTCTCTCTCTGTCCCATGCCCTCTGACCCCCTCTCTCTGTCCCACTCTCTCTCTGTCCACATTCTCTCTGTCCCCCTCTCTCTGTCCCTCTCTCTCTGTCCCCTTCTATCTGACCCACTCTCTCTGTCACCCTCTCTATGAACCCCTCTCTCTACCACCCGCCTCTCTCTCTCCCCGGTCTCTGACCCCCTGTCTGTCGCCCTCTCTCTGTCCCCCTCTCTCTCCCACCTCCATCTATCCCCCCCTTGTTCTCCTCTCTCTGTTCCCCTCCCTCTCTGTCCACTCTCTCTCCCACCCGCCTCTCTCTGACCCCCTCTCTCACCCCCACTCTATACCCCTCTCTCTGTCCTCCAGTCTCTGTCCCCCACACTCTGTCCCCCTTTCTGTCCTCCTCTCTCTGTCGCCCTCTATCTCCCCCTCTCTCTGACACCCTCTACCTCCGACTTTTTCTGTTCCCCTCTCTTTATCCCCCTCTCTCTATCCCCCTCTCTCTGTCGCCCCTCTCTCTGTCCCCCACTCTCTGTCCCCTTCTCTCTCCCACCTGTCTCCCTCTATCCCCCCTCTTTGTCCCCCTCTCTCTCTGTTCCCCTCTTGCTCTGTCCCACGCACTCTCCCACCCGCCTCTCTCTGACTCCCTCTCTCTCCCACCACACTCTTTCTCTGTCCCCTCTCTCTGTCCCCCTCCCGCTCTCTATCCCGCGCTCTCTCCCACCCGCCTCTCTCTGACCCACTCACTCTGTCCCCCTCTCTCTCTGCCCCCTCACTCTGTCCCCCTCTCTCTGACCCCCTCTCTCTGTCCCCCTCTATCTCGCCCTCTCTCTGTCCCCTCTCTCTGTCCCCTATCTCCGCCCCCCTCTCTGCCCCTCTCTCTCTCTGTCCCCCCTCTCTGTCCCCCCCTCTCTGTCCCCCACCACCCTCTGACCCACTCTCTCACCCCCACTCTGTACCCCTCTCTCTGTCCCCCACCCTCTGGCCCCAATCTCTGTCCCCCCTCTCTGTCCCCCTCTATCTCCCCCTCTCTCTGGCCCCCTCTACCTCCCCCTCTGACACTGCCTCTCTCTGACCCCTCTCTCTCTGTCGCCCTTTCTCTGTCGCCCTCTCTGTGCCCCCTCTATCTTTATCCCCTCTCTCTCTGTCCCCCTCTATCTGACCCACTCTCTCCGTTGCCTTCTCTCTGTCGCCCTCTCTCTGTCCCCCTCTCTATGACTCCCTCTCTCCCACCCACCTCCCTCTATCCCCCCTCTCTGTCCCCCCTCTCTCTCTCCCCCTCTCTCTCTGTCCCGCTCTCTCTGACCCCCTCGATCTCCTCCACATTCTGTGCCCCTCTCTCTGTCGCCCTCTCTCTGTCACCCTCTCTCTGTACCCCCTCTCTCTCTGTCCCCCCTCTGTCTCCCCCACTCTCTCTGTCCCCCTCTATCTCCCCCTCTCTCTGACCCCCTCTATCACCCCCTCATTTTGTCCTACTCTCTGTCCACCTCTATCTCCCCCACTCGCTGTACCACTATCTCTGTACTCTTCGCTCTGAACCCCTCTATCTACCCCTCTCTCTGTGCCTCTCTCTCTGTCCCCCTCCCTTTGTCAACCTCTATCTCCCCTTTCTCTGTCCCCCTCTCTCTGTCCCCCTCTCTCTCCCACCAGCCTCTCTCTGACCCCCTCTCTCTCCCACCCGCCTCTCCCTCTCTGTCCCTCTCTCTGTTCCCCCCCCCCTCTCTGTCCCCCCCTCTCTGTCCCCCCTCTCTCTGTCCCCCCTCTTTCGGTCCACCCCTCTTTCTGTCCCTCCCTCTCTCTGTCCCCCTCTCTCTCTGACCCGCTCTCTCTGACCCACTCTAGCTCCCCCACTCTCTGTGCTCGTCTCTCTGTCGCCCTCTCTCTGCCCTCCTCTCCCTTCCACCTGCCTCTCTCTTCCCCCCCTCGCTCTGACCCCCTCTCTCTCTGCCCCGCTCTCTCTCTGTCCCCTCTCTCTCTCTGTCCCCCTCTCTGTCCCCCTCTCTGTGCCCCCCTCTCTGTGCCCCCCTCTCTGTGCCCCCCTCTCTGTGTCCCCCTTTCTGTTCCCCCTCTCTCTGTCCCCCTCACTCTGTCCCCCTCTCTCTCTGTCCCCTTCTCTTTGTCCCCCCCCTCTCTGTCCCACCTCTCTCTGTCCCCCCTCTGTCTGTCCCCCCTCTCTCTCTGTCCCCCCCTCTGTCCCCCTCTCTCTCTGTCCCCCCCTCTCTCTGCCCCCCTCTCTCTCTGCCCCGCTCTCTCTCTGTCCCCCTCTCTCTCTCTGTCCCCCTCCCTGTCCCCCTCTCTGTGCCCCCCTCTCTGTGTCCCCCTTTCTGTTCCCCCTCTCTCTGTCCCCCTCACTCTGTCCCCCTCTCTCTGTCCCCCTCGATCTCTGCCTCCTCTCTCTGTCCCCCTCTCTCTGTCACCTCTATCTGTCCACCTCTCTCTGTCCCGTCTATCTCTACCCCGCTCTCTGCGCCCCTCTCTTTCGCCCTCTCTCTGCTCCGTCTCTCCCTGTCCCCCTCTCTGACCCCCTCTCTCTCCCACCCGCCTCTCCGTCTCTGTCCCTCTCTCTGTCCCCCACCCCCCGTCCCCCTCTCTCTGTCCCCCCTCTCTCTGTCCCCCCTCTCTCTGTCCCCCCTCTTTCGGGCCACCCCTGTTTCTGTCCCTCCCTCTCCTGTCCCCCTCTCTCTGACCCGCTCTCTCTGACCCTCTCTAGCTCCCCCACTGTCTGTGCTCGTCTCTCTGTCGCCCTCTCTCTGCCCTCCTCTCCCTTCCACCTGCCTCTCTCTTCCCCCCCTCGCTCTGAGCCCCTCTCTCTCTGCCCCGCTCTCTCTCTGTCCCCCTCTCTCTCTCTGTCCCCCTCTCTGTCCCCCTCTCTGTGCCCCCCTCTCTGTGCCCCCCTCTCTGTGTCCCCCTTTCTGTTCCCCCTCTCTCTGTCCCCCTCACTCTGTCCCCTCTCTCTCTGTCCCCTTCTCTCTGTCCCCCCCTCTCTCTGTCCCACCTTTCTCTGTCCCCCCTCTGTCTGTCCCCCCTCTCTCTCTGTCCCCCCCTCTGTCCCCCCCTCTCTCTGTCCCCCTCTCTCTCTGTCCCCCCCTCTCTCTGCCCCCTCTCTCTCTGCCCCGCTCTCTCTCTGTCCCCCTCTCTCTCTCTGTCCCCCTCTCTGTGCCCCACTCTCTGTGTCCCCCTTTCTGTTCCCCCTCTCTCTGTCCCCCTCACTCTGTCCCCCTCTCTCTGTCCCCCTCGCTCTCTGCCTCCTCTCTCTGTCCCCCTCTATCTGTCCTCCTCTCTCTGTCCCCTCTATCTCTACCCCGCTCTCTGCGCCCCTCTCTTTCGCCCTCTCTCTGCTCCGTCTCTCCCTGTCCCCCTCTCTGACCCCCTCTCTCTCTCTATCTCTCTGTCCCACACTCTCTCCATCTCCCCACTGTCTGTCTCCCCCTCTCTCTGACCCCATCTATCTCCCCCACTCTCGGTGCCTCTCTCTGTCGCCCTCTCTCTGCCCCTCTCTCCCTTCTACCTGCCTCTCTCTGTCCTCCTCTCTCTCTGTCCTCCTCTCTCTCTGACCTCCTCTCTCTGTCCTTCTCTCTCTGTCCACATCTCGCTCTGTCCCTCTCTCTCTCTGTTCCCCTCTCTCTCTGTCCCCACCTCTGTCCGTCCCCCCAACTCTCCGTCCCCCCCACTCTCTGTCCCCCTCTCTCTGTCGCCCTCTCTCTGCCCCCATCTCTCTGATTCCCTCTCTCTCCCCCACTCTGTACTCCTCTCTCTGTCCCTCACTCTCTGTCCCCTCTTTTTGTCCCCCTCTATATCTCCGTCTCTCTGTCCCCCTCTCTGACCCTCTCTTTCTGCCCCCTCACTCTGTCCCCTTCTGTCTGCCCCATCTCTCTCTGCCCCTCTCTCTCTGTCCCCCTCTCTTTCTGCCCCCTTTTCTCTCTGTCCCCCTCTCTCTGTTGCCCTCTCTCTGCCCCTCTCTCTCTGTCCCCCACTCTCTCTGTCACCGTCTCTCTGTCGCCATTTCTCTGCCCCCCCTCTCACAGTCCCCCTCTGTCTCTGACTCCTTCTCTCGTAGTCCCCCTCTATATCACCCTCCCTCTGTCCCCCTCTCTCTGACCCCCTCTATCTCCCCCACTCTCTGTGGCACTCTCTCTGTCGCCCTCTCTCTGTCCCCCCTCTCTCTGTCACCCCCTCTCTGCCCCTCTCTCTACCCCCATGCCCCCCCACTCTCAGTCTCCCCAACTCTCTGTCCACCCCATCTCTCTGTCCCCTCTATCTCCCCGACTCTCTGTGCCCCTCTCTCTGTCCCCCTCCCTTTGACCATCTCTGTCTTCCCCTCTCTCTGTCCCCGCCTCGCTCTCAGTCCGGCTCTCTCTCTGCCCCCTCTCTCTGTCCCCCTCTCTCTGTCCCGCGCTCTCTCTGCCCCCTCTCTCTGTCCCCCTCTCTCTGAACCCCCCTCTCTCTGTCCCCCTCTCTCTGTCGCCCTCTCTCTCTTTCCCTCTATCTCTTCCCCGCTCTCTGCCCCCTCTCTCTGCTCCGTCTCTCTCTGCCCCTCTCTCTTTGACACCCTCTCTCTGTCCCCCACTCTCTCCATCCCCCCACTCTCTGTCCCCCTCTCTCTGACCCCCTCTCTCTCCCACTCTTTACCCCTCTCTCTGTCCCCTCTCTCTGTCCCCCACTCTCTGTCCCCCACTCTCTGTCCCCCTCTCTGTCACCCTCTCTCTGTCCCCCTCTATGTCCTCCTCTCTCTGAGCCCCGCTATCTCCCCCACACACTGTGCTCCTCTCTCTGTCCCCCCTCTCTGCCCCCTCTCCCTTCCACCCGCCTCTCTCTCTGTACCCCCCTCTATGACCGCCTCTCTCTCTGTCCCCCTCTCTCTCTCTGTCCCCCTCTCTTTCTGCCCCCTTTTCTCTCTGTCCCTCTCTCTCTGTCGCCCTCTCTCTGCCCCACTCTCTCTGTCCCCCACTCTCTTTTCACTCTCTCTCTGCCCCCTCTCTCTCTGCCCCCCTCACTCTGTCTCCCTCTGTCTGCCCCATCTCTCTTTTCCCCTCTATCTCTGCCCCGCTCTCTCTCTGTTCCCCCCCTCTCTTTCCCCCCCTCTGTCCCACCCCCTCTCTGTCCCCCCTCACTGTCCCCCCTCTCTCCGGCCCCCCCTCTCTCTGACCCCCTCTATCTCCCCCTCTCTCTTTTTCCCCTCTCTCTCTGCCCCCCTCTCTCTGTCCCCTCTTTCTCTGTCCCCCACTATCTCCCCCACTCTCTGTGTCCCTCTCTCTGTACCCCTCTCTCTGACCCCCTCTACCTCCCGCACTCTCTGTGCCCCTCCCTCTGTCCCCACTCTCTGACCCCCTCTATCTCCCCCTCTCTCTGTCCCCCTCTCTCTGAACCCCTCTACCTCCCCCTCTTTCTGTCCCCCTCTCTCTGTTCCCCCTCTCTCTCTGTCGCCCTCTCTGTGTCGCCCTCTCTCTGTCCCCCTCTCTTTTCCCCCTCTCTCTCTGTCCCCCTCTCTCTCTATCCCCCTCACTCTGTCCCTTACTCTCTGTCCCCCTCTCTTTGTCCCCCTCTCTCTGACCACCTCTACCTCCCCCACTCTCTGTCCTCTCACTCTGTCCCCCCCCGTCCCTGTGCCATCTCTCTCTGTCCCCCTCTCTCTGACCCCCTCTCTCTCTGACCTCCCGCTCTCTCTGACCCTCTCCCTCTGTCCGTCTCCCTCTGTCCCCCCCCCCTGTCCCCTCTCTCTGCCCCGCTCTCTCTCCCACCCGCCTCCCTCTCTCCCCCTCTCTCTCCCCCACTCTCTGACCCCCTCTCTCTCTGACCTCCCGCTCTCTCTCTGACCCCCTCCCTCTGTCCGTCTCCCTCTGTCCCCCCTCCGTCTGTCCCCCCTCTCTCTGTCCCCCCTCTCTCTGGTCCCCCTCTCTCTCTGTACCCCTCTCTCTGTACGCCTCTCACTCTGTCCCCCTCTCTCTCTGACCCCCTCTTTCCCACCCGCTTCTCTCTCACCCCCGCTCTCTGCCCCCCTCTGTCCCCTCTCTCTGCCCCGCTCTCTCCCACCCGCCTCCCTCTCTCCCCCTCTCTCTCCCCCACTCTCTGTCCCCCTCTCTGTCGCCCTCTCTCTGACCCCCACAGTCTGACCCACTCTTTCACCCCCCTCTCTCCCACCCATCTCCCTCTATCCCCCCTCTTTGACCCCCTCTCTCTCTGTCCCCGCTCTCTCTGTCCCGCGCTCTCTCCCACCCGCCTCTCTCTGATGCCCTCTCTCTGTCCCCCGCTCTCTGACCCCTCTCTCTGTCCCCCCCTCTCTCTGTCCCACACTCCCTGTCCCCTCTCTCTGCCCCCCTCTCTCTGACCCCTCTCTATGTCGCCCTCTCTCCGCCCCCTCTCTGTCACTGTCTCTCTGCCCCCCCCGTCCCCCCTCTCTGTGTCCCTCCTCTCTCTGTCCCCCTCTCTCTCCCCCATCTCTGTCATCGTCTTTCTGTCCCCCCCTCCCTCTCTCCACTCCCTCTCTCCCCCCTTTCTCTGTCCCCCCTCTCTCTCTCTGTCCCTCCCTCTAGCTGTTCCCCCTCTCTCTGTCCCCCCTCTCTATCCCGCCTCTATCTGTCCATCCTCTTTGTCCCAACCCTCTCTGAACCCCCTCCTCCTCTCACTGTCCTCCTCTCTTTCTGTTCCCCTGTCTCTGAACCCCTGTACCTCCCCCACTTTCTGTCCCCCCACTCTCTGTCCCCCCCTCTCTCTGTCCCCCCCTCTCTCTGTCGCCCTTTATCTGACCCCCTCTCTCTCTGTCCCTCTCTCTGTCCTCTCTCTCTGTCCCCCACACTCTGTCTCTGACCCCCTCTCTCTGTCCCTCTCTGCCCCCTCTCTCTGTTCCCTTCTCTCTGTCCCCCTGTCTCTGTCCCCCTCTCTCTCTGTCCTCCCCACTCTGTCCCCCATTTCTCTGTCCCCCATTTCTCTTTTCCCTCTCTCTCTGTCCCCCCTCTCTGTCCCCCTCTCTCTCTGTCCCCCCTCTCTCTCTGTCCCCCTCTCTCTGACCCACTCTCTCTGTCGCCCTCTCTCTGTCCCGCTCTCCCTCCCACCCACCTCTCTCTGACCCCCTCTCTCTATCCCCCTCTCTCTGAACGCATCTATCTCACCCACTCTCTGTCCCCCCTCTCTCCCACCCATCTCCCTCCATCCCCCCTCTTTGTCCCCCTCTCTCTCTGTCCCCCTTCCCTCTTTACCCCCGCTCTCTGTCCCCCTCTCTGTCGCCCTCTATCTTCCCCCCTCTCTGTCCCCCTCTCTCTCTGTCCCTCTCTCTCTGACCCACTCTCTCTGTCGCCCTCTATCTGTCCCCCTCTCTCTGTCCCGTTCTCCCACCCACCCACCTCTCTCTGATCCCCTCTCTCTCCCACCCGCCTCTCTCTCTGTCCCATGCCCTCTGACCCCCTCTCTCTGTCCCACTCTCTCTCTGTCCACATTCTCTCTGTCCCCCTCTCTCTGTCCCCCTCTCTCTGTCCCCTTCTATCTGACCCACTCTCTCTGTCACCCTCTCTATGACCCCCTCTCTCTACCACCCGCCTCTCTCTCTCCCCGGTCTCTGACCCCTTACCTGTCGCCCTTTCTCTGTCCCCCTCTCTCTCCCACCTCCATCTATCCCCCCCTTGTTCTCCTCTCTCTGTTCCCCTCCCTCTCTGTCCACTCTCTCTCCCACCCGCCTCTCTCTGACCCCCTCTCTCACCCCCACTCTATACCCCTCTCTCTGTCCTCCAGTCTCTGTCCCCCACACTCTGTCCCCCTTTCTGTCCTCCTCTCTCTGTCGCCCTCTATCTCCCCCTCTCTCTGACCCCCTCTACCTCCGACTTTTTCTGTTCCCCTCTCTTTATCCCCCTCTCTCTATCCCCCTCTCTCTGTCGCCCCTCTCTCTGTCGCCCCTCTCTCTGTCCCCCACTCTCTGTCCCCTTCTCTCTCCCACCTGTCTCCCTCTATCCCCCCTCTTTGTCCCCCTCTCTCTCTGTTCCCCTCTTGCTCTGTCCCACGCACTCTCCCACCCGCCTCTCTCTGACTCCCTCTCTCTCCCACCACACTCTTTCTCTGTCCCCTCTCTCTGTCCCCCTCCCGCTCTCTATCCCGCGCTCTCTCCCACCCGCCTCTCTCTGACCCACTCACTCTGTCCCCCTCTCTCTCTGCCCCCTCACTCTGTCCCCCTCTCTCTGACCCCCTCTCTCTGTCCCCCTCTATCTCGCCCTCTCTCTGTCCCCTCTCTCTGTCCCCTATCTCCGCCCCCCTCTCTGCCCCTCTCTCTCTCTCTGTCCCCCCTCTCTGTCCCCCCCTCTCTGTCCCCCACCACCCTCTGACCCACTCTCTCACCCCCACTCTGTACCCCTCTCTCTGTCCCCCACCCTCTGGCCCCAATCTCTGTCCCCCCTCTCTGTCCCCCTCTATCTCCCCCTCTCTCTGGCCCCCTCTACCTCCCCCTCTGACACTGCCTCTCTCTGACCCCTCTCTCTCTGTCGCCCTTTCTCTGTCGCCCTCTCTGTGCCCCCTCTATCTTTATCCCCTCTCTCTCTGTCCCCCTCTATCTGACCCACTCTCTCCGTTGCCTTCTCTCTGTCGCCCTCTCTCTGTCCCCCTCTCTATGACTCCCTCTCTCCCACCCACCTCCCTCTATCCCCCCTCTCTGTCCCCCCTCTCTCTCTCCCCCTCTCTCTCTGTCCCGCTCTCCCTCCCACCAGCCTCTCTCTGACTCCTCCGCCTCACGCTCACCTCTCTCTCTACCCTCCTCTCCCTGTCTCCTCTCTCTGTCTCCTCTCTCTGTCTCCTCTCTCTATCCCCCTCTCTCTGTCCCCCCCTCTCTCTGTCCCCCCCTCTCTCTGTCCCCCCTCTCTCTGTCCCCCTCTCTCTCTGTCCCCCTCTCTCTCTGTCCCCCCTCTCTCTCTGTCGCCCCTCTCTCTCTGTCCCCCCGTCTCTGTCCCCATCTCTCTGTCCCCCATCTCTCTGTCCCCCGTCCCTCTGTCCCCCTCTCTCTGACCCCCTCTCTCTCTGTCCCCCCTCTCTCTCTGTCGCCCCTCTCTCTCTGTCCCCCCGTCTCTGTCCCCCTCTCTCTGTCCCCGTCTCTCTGTCCCCCTCTCTCTTTCGCCCTCTCTCTGTTGCCCTCTCTCTGTCCCACTCACACAGACCCCCTCTGTCTGGCCCACTCTCTGACCCCTCTCTCTCCCACCCGTCTCCCTCTATCCCCCCTCTTTGTCCCCCTCTCTCTCTGTCCCCCTCTCTCTCCCACCCGTCTCCCTCTATCCCCCCTCTTTGTCCCCCTCTCTCTCTGTCCCCCTCTCTCTCTGACGCCATCTCCCTGTCCCCCTCAATCCCCCCGTCTCTCTGTTCCCCTCTCTCTGTTCCCCTCTCTCTGTTCCCCTCTCTCTGTCCCCCTCTCTCTGTCCCCCTCTCTCTGTCCCCCTCTCTCTCTGTCCCTCTCTCTCTGTCCCCGTCTCTCTGTCCCCCTCTCTCTGTCCCCCCTCAGTCTCCCCGCGCTCTGTCCCCCCTCTCTTCGCCCTCTCTCTGCCCCCTCCCTCTCTGCCCCCCACCCTCTCTGTCCCCTCTATTTCTGTGCCCCACTCTCTCCATCCCCCCACTCTCTGACCCCCTCTCTCACCCCCACTCTGTAAACATCTCTCTGTCCCACTCTCTCTGTCCCACTCTCTCTGTCCCCCTCTCTCTGTCCCCCCTCTCTCTGTCCCCCTCTCTCTGTCCCCCCTCTCTCTGCCCCCCTCTCTCTCTGTCCCCCTCTCTCTGTCCCCCTCTCTCTGTCCCTCTCTCTCTGTCCCCCTCTCTCTGTCCGCCTCTCTCTCTGTCCCCCTCTCTCTGTCCCCCTCTCTCTGTCCCCCTCTCTCTGTCCCTCTCTCTCTGTCCCCCTCTCTCTGTCCCCCTCTCTCTGTCCCTCTCTCACTGTCCCCCTCTCTCTCTGTCCCTCTCTCTCTGTCCCCGTCTCTCTGTCCCCGTCTCTCTGTCCCCGTCTCTCTGTCCCCGTCTCTCTGTCCCCCTCTCTCTGTCCCCCTCTCTCTGTCCCCCTCTCTCTGTCCCCCTCTCTCTGTCCCCCTCTCTCTCTGTCCCTCTCTCTCTGTCCCCGTCTCTCTGTCCCCCTCTCTCTGTCCCCCCTCTCTCTCTGTCCCCCTCTCTCTGTCCCCCTCTCTCTGTCCCCGTCTCTCTGTCCCCCTCAATCCCCCCGTCTCTCTGTCCCCCTCTCTCTGTCCCCCCTCAGTCTTCCCCGCTCTCTGTCCCCCCTCTCTTCGCCCTCTCTCTGCCCCCTCCCTCTCTGCCCCCACCCTCTCTGTCCCCTCTATCTCTGTGACCCACTCTCTCCTTCCCCCCACTCTCTGACCCCCTCTCTCACCCCCATTCTGTAACCATCTCTCTGTACCACTCTCTCTGTCCCCCTCTCTCTTTCCCCCTCTCTCTGTGCCTTCTCTCTCTGTCCCCCTCTCTCTGTCCCCCTCTATCTCTGTCACCCTCTCTCTGTCCCTCTCTCTCTGTCCACCTCTCTCTGTCCCGCTCTCTCTGACCCCCTCTCTCTGCTCCTCTCTCTCTCTCACCCGCCTCCCTCTATCACCCCTCTTTGTCCCCCACTCTCTCTCCCCCTCTATCACTGTCCTGCACTCCCTCCCACCCGCCTCTCTCTGACCCCCTCTCTCTCGCACACGCCTCTCTCTCTGTCCCCCTCTCTCTGTCCCCCCCCTCTGTCCCGCGCTCTATCCCACCCGCCTCTCTCTGTCCCCCTCTCTCTGTCCCCCTCTCTCTGTCGCCCTCCCTCTGCACCCTCTCTCTGACCCCCTCTCTCTGACCCCCTCAGTCTGACCCACTCTCTGTCCCACACCCGCCTCTCTCTGTCCCCCTCTCTCTGTCCCCCTCTCCCTGTCCCCCTCTCCCTGTCCCCCTCTCTCTGCACCCTCTCTCTGACCCCCTCTCTCTGACCCCCTCTGTCTGACCCTCTCTCTGTCCCCTCTCTCTGTCCCCCTCTCTCTGTCCTTCTCTCTCTGTCGCCCTCCCTCTGCCCCCTCTCTCTGTCCCCCTCTCTCTCTGTCCCCCTCCCTCTATCCCCCCTGTCTGTCCCCCTCTCTCTCTGTCCCCTCTCTCTCTGTCCCCCTCTCTCTCTGTCCCCCTCTCTCTCTGTCCCCCTCTCTCTCTGTCCCCCCTCACTCTGTCCCCCTCTCTCTCTCTGTCCCCCTCTCTCTCTGTCACCTCACTCTCTGTCCCCAACTCTCTCCATCCCCCCAATCTCTGATCCCCTCTCTCACCTCCACTTTATACCCCTCACTCTGTCCCCCTCTCTCTCTCTGTCCCCCTCTCTCTCTGTCACCTCTCTCTCTGTCCCCAACACTCTCCATCCCCGCAATCTCTGACCCCCTCTCTCACCTCCACTTTATACCCCTCACTCTGTCCCCCCTCTGTCCTCCTCTCTCTGACCCCCTCAACCTCCGACATTTTCTGTCCCCCTCTCGCTCTGTCCCCCTCGCTCTGTCCCCCTCTCTCTGTCCCCCCTCCCTCTCTCTGTCCCGCGCTCTCTCCCACCCGCCTCTCTCTGTCCCCCTCTCTCTGTCCCCCACTCTCTCCATCCCGCCACTGTCTGAACTCCTCTCTCACCCCCACTCTGTCCCCCACTCTCTGTCCCCCACTCTCTGTCCCCCACTCTCTGCCCCCTCTCTCTGTCCCCCTCTCTCTGTCCCCCCCTCTCTCTGTCCCCCGTCTCTCTGTCCCCCCCTCTCTCTCTCTGTCCCCCTCTATCTCGCCCTCTCTCTGTCCCCCTGTCTCTGCCTCCCTCCCTCTGCCCCCTCTCTCTATCCCCCCACTCTTTGTCCCCCCACTCTTTGTCCCCCCTCTCTCTGTCCCCCCTCTCTCTGTCCCCCTCTCTCTCTGTTCTCCCTCTCTCTCTGTTCCCTCTCTCTCTGTCCCCCACTCTCTCCATCCCCCCACTCTCTGACCTCCTCTCTCACCCCCACTCTGTACCCCTCTCTCTGTCCCCCACTCTCTGCCCCCCCTCTCTGTCCCCCACTCTATCACCCCTCTCTCTCACCCCCTCTACCTGCGAATTTTTCTGTACCCCTCTCTGTGATCCCCTCTACCTCCCCCTCTCTCTGTCCCCCCTCTCTGTCACCCTGTCTCTCTGTCCCCCTCTCTCTCTGTTCTCCCTCTCTCTCTGTTCCCTCTCTCTCTGTCCCCCACTCTCTCCATCCCCCCACTCTCTGACCTCCTCTCTCACCCCCACTCTGTACCCCTCTCTCTGTCCCCCACTCTCTGCCCCCCCTCTCTGTCCCCCACTCTATCACCCCTCTCTCTCACCCCCTCTACCTGCGAATTTTTCTGTACCCCTCTCTGTGATCCCCTCTACCTCCCCCTCTCTCTGTCCCCCCTCTCTGTCACCCTGTCTCTGTCCCCTCTCTCTCTCTATTCTCCTCTCACTCTCTATCACCCCTCTCTCTCACCCCCTCTACCTGCGAATTTTTCTGTACCCCTCTCTGTGATCCCCTCTACCTCCCCCTCTCTCTGTCCCCCCTCTCTCTGTCACCCTGTCTCTGTCCCCCCTCTCTCTCTCTATTCCCCTCTCACTCTCTGTCGCCCTCTCTCTATCCCCCCACTCTCTGTCCCCCCTCTCTCTGTCCCCCCTCTCTCTGTCCCCTTCTCTCTCTTTCCCCCTCTCTCTCTGTTCCCTCTCTCTCTGTCCCCTCACTCTCTCCAACTCTCTCTACCCCTCTCTCTCTCTGTCCCCCGTATCTCCCCACTCCCTGTCCCACTCTCTCTGTTGCCCTCTCTCTGACCCGCTCTCTCTGTCCCCCTCTCCCTACCCCCTCTCTCTCTGTCCCCTCCTCTCTGCCCCCTCTCTCTCTGCCCCCCTCTCTCTGTCCCCCTCTCTCTCTGTCCCTCTCTCACTGTCCCCCTCTCTCTCGCCACCTCTATCTCCCCCATTCTCTGCCCTCCTCTCTCTGTCCCCCCTCTGTCCTGCCTCTATCTATCCACCCTCTCTGCCCCCTCTCTCTGACACACCTTCCTCTCTCTGTCCTCCTCTCTCTATCACCCCTCTCTCTCTCCCCCACTCTCTGTCCCCCTCTCTCTGCCCCCTTTCCCTGTCCCCTCTCTCTCTCTCCCCCTCTCTTTATCCCCCTCTCTCTGTCCCCCCTCTCTCTCTGTCACCCCCTTTCTATGTCTCCCCCCTCTCTCTGCCCCCCCTCTGTCCTCCCACTCTCTGTCGCCCTCTCTCTGCCCCCCTTTCTCTGTGCCCCTTTCTCTGTGCCCCTCTCTCTGTCCCCCTCTCTCTGTCCCCCCTCTCTATGTCCCTCCCTCTCTTTCCCCCCTCTCTCTGTCCCCCCTCTCTCTGTCCCCCCACTCTCTGTCCCCCTCTATCCCCCCTCTCTCTGACCCCCTCTACCTCCGCCTTTTCTGTCCCCCTCTCTCTGACCCCCTCTATCTCCCCTTCTCTCTGCCCCCCTTTCTCTGTGCCCCTCTCTCTGTCCCCCTCTCTCTGTCCCCCCTCTCTCTGTCCCCCCCTCTCTCTGTCCCCCCCTCTCTCTGTCCCCCCCTCTCTCTGTCCCCCCCTCTCTCTGTCCCCCTCTCTCTCTCTGACCCCCTCACTCTGTCCCACTCTCTCTGCCCCGATCTCTCTCTGCCTATGTCTCTCTGTCCCCCTCTATCTCCCCCACTCTCTGTGCCCCTCTCTCTGTGCCCATCTCTCTGACCCCCTCTACCTCCCACTTTTTCTGTCCCCATCTCTGACCCCCTCTATCTCCCCCATTCCCTGTGCCACTCTCTCTCTTCCCCCTCTCTCACCCCCTCTACTTCCCCCTCTCTCTATCCCCCCTCTCTCTGTCCCCCCTCTCTCTGTCCCCCCTCTCTCTGTCCCCCTCTCTCTCTGTCCCCCTCTCTCTCTTCCCCCTCTCTCTATGTCCCCCCCACTCTGTCCCCCCTCTCTCTGTCCCCCCTCTCTCTGTCCCCCCCTCTCTGTCCCCCCTCTCTCTGTCCCCCCTCTCTCTGTCCCCCCTCTCTCTGTCCCCCTCTCTCTCTGTCCCCCCTCTCTCTGTCCCCCCCTCTCTGTCCCCCCCTCTCTGTCCCCCCTCTCTCTGTCCCCCCCTCTCTGTCCCCCTCTCTCTCTGTCCCCACTCTCTCTGTCCCCCTCTCTCTCTGTCCCCCTCTCTCTCTGTCCCCCTCTCTCTCTGTCCCCCCTCTCTCTGTCCCCCTCTCTCTCGGTCCCCCCTCTCTCTGTCCCCCTCTCTCTCTGTCCCCCTCTCTCTCTGTCCCCCTCTCTCTCTGTCCCCCTCTCTCTCTGTCCCCCTCTCACTCTGTCCCCCTCTCTCTGTCCCCCTCTCTCTGTCCCCCTCTCTCTCTGTCCCCCCTCTCTCTGTCCCCCTCTCTCTGTGTCCCCCTCTCTCTCTCTATCCCCCCTCTCTCTCTGTCCCCCCTCTCTGTCCCCCTCTCTCTCTGTCCCCCTCTCTCTCTGTCCCCCTCTCTCTCTGTCTCCCCCTCTCTCTGTCCCCGTCTCTCTCTGTCCCCCCTCTCTCTGCCCCCCTCTCTCTCTGTCCCCCCTCTCTCTGTCCCCCTCTCTCTCTGTCCCCCCTCTCTCTGTCCCCCCTCTCTCTGTCCCCCTCTCTCTCTGTCCCCCCTCTCTCTGTCCCCCTCTCTCTATGTTCCCCTCTCTCTGTCCCCTTCTCTCTGTCCCCCCTCTCTCTCTGTTCTCCTCTCTCTGTCCCCCCCCCTCTGTTCCCCTCTCTCTCTGCCCCCCTCTCTCTCTGTCCCCCCTCTCTCTGTCCCCCTCTCTCTCTGTCCCCCTCTCTGTCTGTCCCCCCTCTCTCTGTCCCCCCTCTCTCTGTCCCCCCTCTCCCTGTCCCCCCTCTCTCTCTGTTCCCCTCTCTCTGTCCCCCCTCTCTCTGTCCCCCCTCTCTGTGTCCCCCCCTCTCTCTGTCCCCTCTCTCTGTGCCCCTCTCTCTGTCCCCCTTCTCTCTGTCCACCCCTCTCTCTGTCCACCCCTCTCTCTGTCCCCCCTCTCTCTCTGTCCCCCCTCTCTCTGTCCCCCCTCTCTCTGTCCCCCCACTCTCTCTGTTCCCCTCTCTCTGTCCCCCCTCTCTCTGTCCCCCCTCTCTCTCTGTTCCCCTCTCTCTGTCCCCCCTCTCTCTGTCCCCCCTCTCTCTGTTCCCCCCCTCTCTCTGTCCCCCCTCTCTCTCTGTCCCCCCCTCTCTGTCCCCCCGCTCTCTGTCCCCCCTCTCTCTTTCCCCCCTCTCTGTCCCCCCTCTCTCTGTCCCACTCTCTCTCTGTACCCCTCTCTCTCTTCCCCCTCTCTCTCTGTCCCCCCTCTCTATGTCCCTCTCTCTATGTCCCACTCTCTCTCTTTCCCCCTCTCTCTGTCCCTCTCTCTCTGTCCCCCCTCTCTCTGTCCCCCTCTCTATCTGTCCCCCTCTCTCTGTCCCCCTCTCTCTGTCCCCCCTCTCTCTCTGTCCCCCCTCTCTCTCTGTCCCCCTCTCTCTCTGTCCCCCCTCTCTCTGTCCCGCCCTCTCTCTCTGTCCCCCTCTCTCTCTGTCCCTCTCTCTCTGTCCCCCTCTCTCTCTGTCCCTCTCTCTCTGTCCCCCTCTCTCTCTGTCCCCCCTCTCTCTGTCCCCCCCTCTCTCTGTCCCCCCTCTCTCTGTCCCCCCTCTCTCTGTCCCCCCTCTCTCTCTGTCCCCCTCTCTCTGTCCCCCTCTCTATCTGTCTCCCTCTCTCTGTCCACCTCTCTTTGTCCCCCTCTCTCTCTGTCCCCCTCTCTCTGTCCCCCTCTCTCTCTGTCCCCTCTCTCTCTGTCCCCTCTCTCTCTGTCCCCTCTCTCTCTATCCCCTCTATCTCTGTCCCCCTCTCTCTCTCTCACCCTCTCTCTGTCCCCCTCTCTCTCTGTCCCCCCTCTCTCTCTGTCCCCCTCTCTCTCTGTCCCCCTCTCTCTCTGTCCCCCCCTCTCTCTGTTCCCCTCTCTCTCTGTCCCCCCTCTCTCTCTGTCCCCCCCTCTCTCTCTCTCCCCCTCTCTCTGTCCCCCTCTCTCTCTGTCCCCCCTCTCTCTCTGTCCCCCCTCTCTCTCTGTCCCCCCTCTCTCTCTGTCCCCCTCTCTCTCTGTCCCCCTCTCTCTCTGTCCCCCTCTCTCTCTGTCCCCCCCTCTCTCTGTCGCCCCTCTCTCTGTCCGTCCTCTCTCTGTCCCCCTCTCTCTGTCCCCCTCTCTCTGTCCCCCCTCTCTCTGTCCCGCTCTCTCTGTCCCCCTCTCTCTGTCACCCTCTCTCTCTGTCCCCCCCCTCTCTCTGTCCCCCCCCCTCTCTCCCCTCTCTCTCTGTCCCCCCTCTGTCTGTCCTCCTCTCTCTGTCCCCTCCTCTCTCTGTCCCCCTCTCTCTCTGTCCCCCTCTCTCTCTGTCCCCCTCTCTCTCTGTCCCCCCCTCTCTCTTCCCCCCTCTCTCTCTGTCCCCCCTCTCTCTGTCCCCCCTCTCTCTCTGTCCCCCCTCTGTCTGTCCTCCTCTCTCTGTCCCCCTCTCTCTCTGTCACCCCTCTCTCTCTGTCCCCCCTCTCTCTGTCCCCCTCTCTCTGTCCCCCCTCTGTCTGTCCTCCTCTCTCTGTCCCCCTCTCTCTCTGTCCCCCTCTCTCTCTGTTCCCCCTCTCTCTCTGTCCCCCCTCTCTCTCTGTCCCCCTCTCTCTCTGTCCCCCTCTCTCTCTGTCCCCCCTCTCTCTGTCCCCCTCTCTCTCTGTCCCCCCTCTCTCTCTGTCCCCCCTCTGTCTGTCCTCCTCTCTCTGTCCCCCTCTCTCTCTGTCCCCCTCTCTCTCTGTCCCCCCTCTCTCTCTGTCCCCCCTCTGTCTGTCCTCCTCTCTCTGTCCCCCTCTCTCTCTGTCACCCCTCTCTCTCTGTCCCCCCTCTCTCTGTCCCCCTCTCTCTGTCCCCCCTCTGTCTGTCCTCCTCTCTCTGTCCCCCTCTCTCTCTGTCCCCCTCTCTCTGTCCCCCCCCTCTCTCTGTCCCCCTCTCTCTCTGTCCCCCTCTCTCTCTGTCCCCCTCTCTCTGTCACCCCTCTGTCTGTCCTCCTCTCTCTGTCCCCCTCTCTCTCGGTCCCACTCTCTCTGTCCCCCTCTCTCTCTGTCCCCCTCTCTCTCTGTCCCCCTCTCTCTCTGTCCCCCTCTCTCTGTCCCCCTCTCTCTCTGTCCCCCTCTCTCTCTGTCCCCCTCTCTCTCTGTCCCCCTCTCTCTCTGTCCCCCCTCTCTCTCTGTCCCCCTCTCTCTCTGTCCCCCTCTCTCTCTGTCCCCCTCTCTCTCTGTTCCCCTCTCTCTCTCCCCCCCCTCTCTGTCCCCCTCTCTGTACCCCCCTCTCTGTCCCCCCTCTCTCTGCCCCCCTCTCTCTGTCCCCCTCTCTCTGCCCACCCTCTCTCTCTGTCCCCCCTCTCTCTCTGCCCCCCCCTCTCTGTCCCCCCTCTCTCTGTCCCCCTCTCTCTCTGTCCCCCTCTCTCTGTCCCCCTCTCTCTCTGTCCCCCTCTCTCTCTGTCCCCCTCTCTCTCTGTCCCCCCTCTCTCTGTCCCCCCTCTCTCTGTCCCCCTCTCTCTGTCCCCCTCTCTCTCTGTCCCCCTCTCTCTCTGTTCCCCTCTCTCTCTGTCCCCCCTCTGTCTGTCCTCCTCTCTCTGCCCCTCTCTCTCTGCTCCCCTCCCTCCCACCTGCCTCTCTCTTTCTCCCTCTCTCTGTCCCCCCCTCTCTCTGTCCCCCCTCTCTCTGTCCCCCCTCTCTCTGTCCCCCCTCTCTCTGTCCCCCCTCTCTCTGTCCCCCTCTCTCTCTGTCCCCCTCTCTCTCTGTTCCCTTCTCTCTGTTCCCCTCTCTCTGTCCCCCTCTCTCTCTGCCCCCCCTCTCTCTCTGCCCCCCCTCTCTCTCTGCCCCCCCTCTCTCTGTCCCCCTCTCTCTGACCCCTCTCTCTCTGTCCCCCTCTCTCTCTGTCCCCCTCTCTCTCTGTCCCCCCTCTGTCTGTCCTCCTCTCTCTGCCCCTCTCTCTCTGCTCCCCTCCCTCCCACCTGCCTCTCTCTTTCTCCCTCTCTCTGTCCCCCTCTCTCTGTCCCCCCTCTGTCTGTCCTCCTCTCTCTGCCCCTCTCTCTCTGCTCCCCTCCCTCCCACCTGCCTCTCTCTTTCTCCCTCTCTCTGTCCCTCTCTCTCTGTCCCCCTCTCTCTCTGTCCCCCTCTCTCTGTCCCCCCTCTGTCTGTCCTCCTCTCTCTGCCCCTCTCTCTCTGCTCCCCTCCCTCCCACCTGCCTCTCTCTTTCTCCCTCTCTCTGTCCCTCTCTCTCTGTCCCCCTCTCTCTCTGTCCCCCTCTCTCTGTCCCCCCTCTGTCTGCCCTCCTCTCTCTGCCCCTCTCTCTCTGCTCCCCTCCCTCCCACCTGCCTCTCTCTTTCTCCCTCTCTCTGTCCCTCTCTCTCTGTCCCCCTCTCTCTCTGTCCCCCTCTCTCTGTCCCCCCTCTGTCTGTCCTCCTCTCTCTGCCCCTCTCTCTCTGCTCCCCTCCCTCCCACCTGCCTCTCTCTTTCTCCCTCTCTCTGTCCCCCTCTCTCTGTCCCCCTCTCTCTGTCCCCCTCTCTCTGTCCCCCCTCTCTCTGTCCCCCCTCTCTCTGTCCCCCTCTCTCTGTTCCCCTCTCTCTCTGTCCCCCCTCTGTCTGTCCTCCTCTCTCTGCCCCTCTCTCTCTGCTCCCCTCCCTCCCACCTGCCTCTCTCTTTCTCCCTCTCTCTGTTCCCCCCCCTCTCTGTCCCCCTCTCTCTCTGCCCCCCTCTCTCTGTCCCCCCTCTCTCTGTCCCCCTCTCTCTGTCCCCCTCTCTCTCTGTCCCCCTCTCTCTCTGCCCCCCTTTCTCTCTGTCCTCTCTCTCTCTGCCCTCCTCTCTCTGTCCCCCCTCTCTGTCCCGCCTCTATATGTCCCCTCTCTCTCTGTCCCCCTCTCTCTGACCCCCTCCATCTCCCCCACACGCTGTCCCCTCTCTCTGTCTGCCTCTCTCCTCACCCCCTATCTCTGCCTTCCTCTCTCTGTCTCCCTCTCTCTGTCACCCTCTCTCCGCCCCTTCTCTGTCCCCCCTCCCTCTGTCCCCCTCTCTCTCCCCCCCCTCTCTCCCCCTCTCTATCTCCCCCTCTCTCTCTCCCCCTCTCTCTGACCCCCCTTTCTCTGTCCCTCTAACTCTGTCGCCCTCTCTGTACGCCCTCTCTGTCACCGTCTCTCTGTCCCCCCTCCCTCTGTCCCCCTCTCTCTCTTTCCCCCTCTCTCTCTGTCACGCTCTCTCTGTCCTCCTCTCTCTGTCCCCCTGTCTCTGATCCCCCTCTCTCTGTCCCCCTCTCTTTCCCACCCGCCTCTCTCTGTTCCCCGCTCTCTGTCCACCTCTGTCTGTCTCCATCTGTCTGTCCCCCTCTCTCACCCCCGCTCTCTGCCCCCCTCTGTCTGTCGCCCTCTCTCTGCCCCCCCCCATCTCCCATCCGCTTCCCTCTATCCCCCCTCTTTGGCCCCCTCTCTCTCTGCCCCCCTCTCTCTGTCCCACGCTCTCTCCCACCAGCCTCTCTCTGACCCCTCTCTCTCTCCCACCTGCCTCTCTCTCTGTCCCCCTCTTTCTGTCCCCCTCTCTCTCTGCCCCCTCACTCTCTCCCCCTCTCTCTCTCCCCCCTCTCTGCCCCCCCTCTGTCGCCCTCACTTTCTGTCCTCCTCTCTCTCTGTCCCCCACTCTCTCTGTTCCCCACTCTCTCTGTCCCCTACTATCTCCATCCCCCCTCTCTCTCTGAACCCCTCTGCCACCCCACTCTGTACCCCTCTCTCTCCCCCACTCTCTGACCCCCTCTCTCACCCCACTCTGTACCCCTCTCTTCCTGTCCCCCACTCACTGACCCCCGCTACCTGCCCCTCTTTCTGTCCCCCTCTCCCTCACACCCGCCTCTCTCTTTCTCCCTCTCTCTGTTCCTCCATCTCTCTGCCCCCTCTCTCTGCCCCCCTCTCTCTCTGCTCTCCTCTTTCTGTCCCCTTCTCTCTCTGACCCCCTTTCTCTCTGACCCCCTCTATCTGTCCCACTCTCTCTGTTCCCTCTCTCTCTGTCCCCTCTCTGTCCCCTTCTATCTCCCCCACTCTCTGTGCCCCTGTCTCTTTCA
Organism: Chiloscyllium punctatum; assembly: GCF_047496795.1. Taxonomy (NCBI): domain Eukaryota; kingdom Metazoa; phylum Chordata; class Chondrichthyes; order Orectolobiformes; family Hemiscylliidae; genus Chiloscyllium; species Chiloscyllium punctatum. The sequence continues at coordinate 327,123 of NW_027309867.1, forward strand.
CCTCTCCCTGTCCCCCCCTCCCTCCCAACCGCCTCTATCTTTACCCCTCTCTCTGTTCCCCTCTCTCTCTGCCCCCTCTCTGTCCTCCTCTTTCTCTGACCCCCTCACTCTGTCCCACTCTCTCTGCCCCCTTCTCTCTCTGCCCCACTCTCTCTGTCCCCTCTCTCTCTGTCCCCCTCTATCTCTCCCACTCTCTGTGCCCGTCTTTCTGTCCCCACTCTCTGACACCCTCTATTTCCCCCACTCTCTGTCCCCCTCTCTCTGCCCCCCTCTGTCTGCCCCATCTCTCTGCCCCACTCTGTCTCTGCCCCCCTCTCTCTGCCCCCTTCTCTCTCTGTCCCCCTCTCTCTGTCATCTCTCTTGTCGCCATCTCTCTGCCCTCCTCTCTCTGCCTCCTTCTCTCTCTATCCCCTTCTCTCTCTCTCCACCCCTTCTCTCTGTCCCCCCTCTCTCTGACAACCCCTCTCTCTGTCCCCTATTGTCTGCCCCCTCTCTCTGCTCCACTCTCTCTCTGACCCTCTCTCTCAGTTCCCGTCTCTCTGTCTCCCTCTCTCTCGCCCCCCTCTCTCTCTGCCCCCTCTCTCTCTGCCCCCCTCTCTCTCTGTCGCCTCTCTCTCTGTCCCCTGTCTCTGTGTTCCCCTCTCTCTGTCCCCCCCTCTCTCTGTCCCCCCTCTCTCTGTCCCCTCTCTCTGTCCCCTGTCTCTGTGTTCCCCTCTCTCTGTCCCCCTCTCTCTCTGTCCCCCTCTCTCTCTGTCCCCCCTCTCTCTGTCCACCCTCTCTGTCACTGTCCCTCCCCTCTGTCGCCTTCTCTCTGACCCCTCTCTCTGTCCCCTCTCTCTCTGTCCTGCCATCTCTCTGTCCACTTCTCTCTCTCTCCTTCCCTCTCTGTCCCCCCTCTCTGTCCCCCGTCTCTCTGCCTCCCCCTCTCTGTCCCCCTCTCTCTCTGTCTCCCCCTCTCTCTGTTTCTCTCTCTCTCTGCCCCCCTCTCTCTCTGTCCCCGTCTCTCTGTCTCCCGCCTCTCTTTGTCCCCCCCCGTCCCTCTCTCTCTCTGTCCCCTTTCTCTCTCTGTCCCTCTCTCTCACTGTCCCCCCCGTCGCCTTCTCTCTGACCCCACTCTCTCTGTCCCCTCTCTCTCTGTCCACTTCTCTCTCTGTCCCCCTCTCTCTGTCCCCCCCTCTCTGTCCCCCTCTCTGTACCCCGCTCTCTTTCCCCCTCTCTCTGCCCCCTCTCTCTGCCCCTCTCTCTCTCTGTCCCCCACTCCCTCTGTTCCTCTCTCTCTGCCCCCCTCTCTCTGCTCCACACTCTCTCTGCCCCTCTCTCTCTGTCCCCCTCTCTCTGACACCCTCTCTCTCTGTCCTCCCGTCCCCCTCTCTCTCTGTCTCCCTCTCTCTCTGTCTCCCTCTCTCTCTGTCCCCCCCTCTCTCTGGCCCCTCTCTCTGCACCCCTCTCTCTCTGTTCACCTCTCTCTCTGTCTCCCTCTCTCTCTCTGTCCCCCCCTCTCTCTCTGTCCCCCTCTCTCTCTGCCCCCCTCTTTTTCTCTCGCTCTCTCTGCCCCGTCTCTCTCTCTGCCCCCTCTCTCTCTGCCCTAATCTCTCTCTGTCCCCCACTCCCTCTGTCCCCCTCTCTCTCTGTCCCCCCGTCCCCCTCTCTCTCTGTCCCCCTCTCTCTCTGTCCTCCCTCTTTCTGTCCCCCGCCTCTCTCTGTCCCCCCCGTCCCCCTCTCTCTCTGCCCCCTCTATCTGTCCCCCTCTCTCTCTATCCTTCCCTCTCTCTGTCGCCCCCTCTCTCTGACCCCCCTCTATGTGTCCCTCTCTCTCTCTGTCCCCCCATTCTCTGTCCCCCCTCTCTCCTTTCCCCCTCTCTCTGTCTCCCCCTCTCTCTGTCCCCCTCTCTCTGTCTCCCCACTCTCTGCCCCCTCTCTCTGTTCCCCCTCTCTCTGCCCCCCGCTGTCTGTGTTCCCCTCTCTCTGTGTTCCCCTCTCTCTCTATCTCCCTCTCTCTATCTCCCTCTCTCTCTCCCCCCTCTCTCTCGCGCTCTCTCTGCCCCCCTTGCTCTCTGACCCCTCTCTCCCTGCCCCCCACTCTCTCTGCCACCCCCTCTCTCTGCCCCCTCTCTCTCTGCCCCCCTCTCTCTCTGTCCGCCTCTCTCTGTCCCCTTCTCTCTCTGTCCCTCTCTCTCTGCCCCCTCTCTCTCTGTCCGCCTCTCTCTGTCCCCTTCTCTCTCTGTCCCTCTCTCTCTGCCCCCCTCTCTCTCTGTCCCCCTCTCTCTCTGTCCCCCTCTCTCTCTGTCCCTCTCTCTCTGCCCCCTCTCTCTCTGCCCCCCTCTCTCTCTGTCCCTCTCTCTCTCTGTCCCCCTCTCTCTCTGTCCCCCTCTCTCTCTGCCCCCCCTCTCTCTCTGGCCCCTCTCTCTCTGTCCCCCTCTCTCTCTGTCCCCTCTCTCTGTCCCCTTCTCTCTCTCTCTCTCTCTGCCCCCCTCTCTCTCTGCCCCCCTCTCTCTCTCCCCCCCTCTCTCTGTCCCCCTCTCTGTCCCCTCTCTCTGTTCCCTTCTCTCTCTCTCTCTCTCTCTGCCCCCCTCTCTCTCCCCCCCTCTCTCTGCCACCTCTCTTTCTGTCCCCCTCTCTTTCTGTCCCCCTCTCTCTGTCCCCCCTCTCTCTGTCCCCATCTCTCTCTGTCCCCTCTCTCTCTGTTGCCCTCTCTCTCTGTCCCCCTCTCTCTCTGTCCCTCTCTCTCTGTCCCCCCTCTCTCTGTCCCCATCTCTCTCTGTCCCCTCTCTCTCTGTTCCCCTCTCTCTCTGTCTCCCTCTCTCTCTGTACCTTCTCTCTCTGCCCCCTCTCTCTCGCTCTCTCTCTGTCCCCCTCTCTCTCTGCCCCCCCTCTCTGCCCCCCTCTCTCTCTGCCCCCTCTCTCTCTGCCCCCCTCTCTCTCTGTCCCCCACTCTCTCTGTTCCCCTCTCTTTCTGTTCCCCTCTCCCTTTGTCTCCCTCTCTCTCTGTCTCCCTCTCTCTGTGTGTCTCTCTCTCTCTGTCCCCCACATTGTCTGTCACCCTCTCTCTCCCCCCCCTCTCTCTCTGCCTCCCTCTCTCTCTCGCCTTCTCTCTGCCCCCCCGCCCCCTCTCTCTCTGCTCCCCTCTCTCTCTGCCCGCGCTCTCTCTGCCCCATCTCTCTGTCCCCCTCTCTCTGTCCCCTCTCTCTGTCCCCCTCTCTCTCACTCCCCTCTCTCTCTGTCCCCTCTCTCTGTTCCCCTCTCTCTTTGTCCCCTTCTCTCTCTGCCCCCCTCTCTCTCTGTCCCCCTCTCTCTCTGTCCCTCCTCTCTCTGTCTCCCACTCTCTCTGCCCCCTCTCTCTGCCCCCTCTCTCTCTGCCCCCCTCTCTCTCTGTCCCCTCTCTCTGTCCCCTTCTCTCTCTCTCTCTCTGCCCCCCTCTCTCTCTGTCCCCTCTCTCTGTCCCCTTCTCTCTCTCTCTCTCTGCCCCCTCTCTCTCTGCCCCCCTCTCTCTCTGTCCACTCTCTCTCTGTCCCCCTCTCTCTGTCCCCCTCTCTCTCTGTTCCCCTCTCTCTCTGTCCCCTTCTCTCTCTGCCCCCCTCTCTCTCTCTGCCCCTCTCTCTGCCCCCTCTCTCTCTGCCCCCCCTCTCTCTGCCCCCTCTCTCTGTCCCCCTCTCTCTGTCCCCTCTCTCTGTCCCCTTCTCTCTCTGTCCCCCTCTCTCTCTGTCCCCCTCTCTCTGTCCTCTCTCTCTGTCCCCCTCTCTCTCTGCCCCCCATCTCTCTGCCCCCTCTCTCTGTCCCCCTCTCTCTGTCCTCTCTCTCTGTCCCCTTCTCTCTCTGTCCCCCTCTCTCTCTGTCCCCCTCTCTGTCCCCCTCTCTCTCTGTCCCCTCTCTCTCTGTTCCACTCTCTCTCTGCCCCCCTCTCTCTCTGTCTCCCTCTCTCTCTGTCCCCTTCTCTCTCTGTCCCCTTCTCTCTCTGTCCCCTTCTCTCTCTGTCCCCCTCTCTCTCTGTCCCCCTCTCTGTCCCCCAGTCTCTCTGTCCCCCACTCTCTCTGTCCCCCACTCTCTCTGTCCCCCACTCTCTCTGTCCCCCTCTCTCTCTGTTCCCCTCTCTCTCTGCCCCCCTCTCTCTCTGTCTCCCTCTCTCTCTGCCCCCCTCTCTCTCTGTCTCCCTCTCTCTCTGTCACCCTCTCTCTCTGCCCCCCCTCTCTCTGACCCCTCTCTCATTATGCCCTCCCCTATTTCTCTCTCTCTCCCTCCCTCCCTCACCTTATTTCTCCCTTCCCTCTCTCTCTGTCTTTCCCTGCTCCTTCGCTCTCTCTCCATCTTCTCTCACTCTCGATCTCCCTATCTTGGTCTCTCTTTTCCCACCACCCTCCGTTTCTCTCTAACTGAATCTCTCTCCCTTCTGTCCCGCCCTTATTCTCTCTCTCTCTGACACACTCTGTCTCCCTGGTCCTTCCCTCTCCCTCTGACCCAGAGACTGCAGGTTGGTGGTGAGTCTGCTTGTGGGGGTTGGGGGGGTGGGGGGGCTTGTGGGTGTGTGATGATCGAGAGATGTGGGAAGTGGGAGGTGGGGAAAATGGGGTAGAGCCAGAATTGTGAGAAGGAGATAGAGACGGCAGGAGAGAGAGAGAGAGAGAGAGAGGGTGAGGGGGAGAGAGAAGAATGGAGGCAGGTGGATAAACTCATGTTGGGGGTGTGAGAGAGAGAGAGGGGGAGAGTGAGGCAGAAAGAATAGTGGAGGCAGGTGGAGAAACTGGGGTTGGGGGCTCTGAGAGGGGACCAGAGAGAGTGAAAGGGAGAGGTGGTGAGAAAGAGAGATTGTGCAGGAAGGGAGAGATGGAGAGAATTGAGGAGGAAAAGTGGGGGTGAGGAATTGGGGAGGCCAGGTTGGAGTGGGGGGGGGTGTCAGAGGGAGTTAAACCCAGCTCCTGAGCTCAGGGCGCGGTGCCCTTCCCTTCCCTGAGGACCAGGACTTGGGACTGAGTCTGTCTCTCTCCAGTTCAGCTTCTCCAACACAAAGACACACAACAACATCGGTCACTCTGCTGCTCGGCACGCTTTAATCAACATTTTTATTGGTTACAAATGGAAGTGATAGATACAGTCCGTGGGATGGTGCCTTTTCTCACTGGCCCCTGAGTTGTGAGAAACATTGAAATGTTTCCCTGTAACCCCCCTGTGGGATAAGGATGGACAAACCAGCGCTACCCTCAGTCTGTTACCATAGCGACAGGCTGCTCCATCACTGAAACACTGAACTGAAATGAGAAAATCCCGGATGGATTGATTAATGAGGGAATTTGATGGATGGATGGATTTGGGTGAAGGGATATTTCAGCACATTCTTCAGCTGCTGCCTGAACTTAGTCTGGGTCACGACATAAATCGCGGTGTTTGTGCAGCAACTGAGGAGCTGCAGCATGAAGCCCAATTCCTGCACAAAGCGATGGAGAAACACAGAGTAATACCCAATAAACCACATCCGGTACCATATAGAAAACAGCATTAACGTTGACCATAACAGGATGAAATTGGCCGAGATCACAAACAGTAAAATGATGGATTTTTTTCGGTTTCTCATTTCAGTGTCAGACTGAGCGTCCCCATTGGTGTGAGCGCGGAGTCTCCTGCGGGCTCTACTGGTCACTAAAATGTGTCTGACAGTGAGAACATTGAGCAGCAGAATCAGGAGAAATGGGACACACGGGGTTAGAATGTGGTGGAGGAACTCGATTGTGACCCAGACACTGGAGGATTGAACAGCGTCTGTTACATAACAAAACCAGGGGCGGTTCACCAGGTAATACCGAGTCGTGAACATAAAATACCAGGAAATGTTCTTTAAACAGCTCAGCACAGTCACTGCTCCCAGAACCACAGCCGCCGTTTTCTCGCTGCAATATTTACTTTTCAGCTTCTGGCAACAAATGGCCACAAACCGATCAAAGGTGAAAGTGACGGTGAACCAGACAGAGCAGTCAGTGGCTGCATAAAGCAGGACGGCGTGGATATTACACACGGGGACGGAGAACATCAGGAAATAAAACTGTTCCCGATAAACAATGGGAATGTGTCTCAGGATCAGGTCGAGGATAATGACCAGGAGATCCGCCGCTGCCATGGCCCCCAGGTAACGTCTGACACATGGAGACAATCCACAATCTTTATAAAGCAGGACGTAGATGGTCACTACGTTAACTGTGAGGAAGGAAAACAAACCCATTATCCATCAGCCTGGAGGCAAAGGGACCCGTTTGATCGGGGACCCAGTGAGATTTTCAAATGTGTCCCTGTATTCAGGGATTTATTAAAATAATTGGAGCTGGAATAACAAATGGGAAGGTCGGAATTACTGACAAAAATGTGACATAAACCACAAGAAACCCTCCCTCCCCAAACACACAGAGACACATCCATAAGGACAGATGGTTTCTAGAACATTCCCACACACTCGATCCCTCGAGAGCAGACACAGGTCACTCCTTCCCAGTTCCTAATACAGAGGGTGGAAACGTTGCTGTCCTGAAGGATTCTCTCCCAGTTTCCTGAAGACAAATGGAGTTTGGGAATTCCTGTATTTTGGTCTAAATTGTGGTCGATCCTGTGTCGTGGAGAAATGTAAACGCAGGGAAAACGTATTCACTCTTTTAACTGCCCGAGGGTCCTTCGGAACAGTGTCTCCTTCTCCCTGGAACGGGATCTCTTCCCTTGGGATCTTATCGTTTGTTCAATTCACTGACGTCCGGCCGTTCACAAACAATGTCAGGGACAGAACGGGGAATGTCAGTTATAGAATGTCGGGGACAGAAGGTTCCGGGGAACTCCTTGACCTGTCCATGACCTTTTCCCCCTACCCACCCCACCAACATGATGTACTGTACCTGGACACACTGTAACATTAATGGGGTGAGAGACGGAGGGCCCAATCACAGGAATGGGAACTAAAGGCATTCCCAGATCAGCTGAAATGGTTAGATATACCACATTCTCAATCCACCTCCCAGAACCAGCCCAGACACCATACACCCAGAGGAGATATCTGTTCACCGGGGAACACTGTACAGACCAGGCCAGTGTACTGCTCAATACAACCCAGCAATCTGTCCAGATTCATCCATTACACTGGTCAATACAACCCAGCAATCTGGCCAGAGTGGAACACTGCGCAGACCACAGCAGTGCATTGATCTATAAACCCGGACTAGATATCTGTCCAGGAAGGGGAGCTGTGTTTACCACAGCAGTGCATTGATCTATAAACCCGGACTAGATATCTGTCCAGGACGGGGAGCTGTGTTTACCACAGCAGTGAATTGATCTATAAACCCGGACTAGATATCTGTCCAGGACGGGGAGCTGTGCAGACCACAGCAGTGCATTGATCTATAAACCCGGACTAGGTATCTGTCCAGGACGGGGAGCTGTGTAGACCACAGCAGGGCACTAATGTGTGAACCTGAAACAAATATCCATCCAGCATGGGGAGCTGCACAAGGCATATCATTGCAGTATCTATAAACCTCAACCAGACAGTCTGACCAGCTCAGCGACCTGTGCAGTGATCACCCGTGAATTAATCTGTAACCCAGGAGCAGTTACCCTCCCAGCATGTAGGACTGTGTACTCCACCCCAGTGCATTGATCTGTAACCCAGGAGCAGTTACCCTCCCAGCATGTAGGACTGTGTACCCCACCCCAGTGCATTGATCTGTAACCCAGGAGCACTTACCCTCCCAGCATGTAGGGCTGTGTACCCCACCCCAGTGCATTGATCTGTAAACCAGGAGCAGTTACCCTCCCAGCATGAAGAGCTGTGTACACCACCCCAGTGCATTGATCTGTAAACCAGGAGCAGTTACCCTCCCAGCATGTAGGACTGTGTACCCCACCCCAGTGCATTGATCTGTAACCTAGGAGCAGTTACCCTCCCAGCATGTAGGACTGTGTACCCCACCCCAGTGCATTGATCTGTAAACCAGGAGCAGTTACCCTCCCAGCATGTAGGACAGTGTACCCCACCCCAGTGCATTGATCTGAACCTAGGAGCAGTTACCCTCCCAGCATGTAGGACTGTGTACCCCACCCCAGTACATTGATCTGTAACCCAGGAGCAGTTACCCTCCCAGCATGTAGGACTGTGTACCCCACCCCAGTGCATTGATCTGTAAACCAGGAGCAGTTACCCTCCCAGCATGTAGGACAGTGTACCCCACCCCAGTGCATTGATCTGAACCCAGGAGCAGTTACCCTCCCAGCATGTAGGACTGTGTACACCACCCCACTGCATTGAACTGTAACCCAGGAGCAGTTACCCTCCCAGCATGGAGGACTGTGTACCCCACCCCAGTACATTGATCTGTAACCCAGGAGCAGTTACCCTCCCAGCATGTAGGACTGTGTACCCCACCCCAGTGCATTGATCTGTCAACCAGGAGCAGTTACCCTCCCAGCATGTAGGACAGTGTACCCCACCCCAGTGCATTGATCTGAACCCAGGAGCAGTTACCCTCCCAGCATGTAGGACTGTGTACCCCACCCCAGTACATTGATCTGTAAACCAGGAGCAGTTACCCTCCCAGCATGGAGGACTGTGTACCCCACCCCAGTGCATTCCTCATTAACTCTGTATTAGATCCCTGCCCAGTGTGGGGAAAGTTGCAGCCCAGGCTGGAAGTGTCAGGATGTGCAGCTCCCACCCATTTACAGCTCCATATCTCCATTGTTGCCCTGACAAGGGGGCGCTGTGGGTGTGAACATCACTTCCAGAGAGAGATGGCGGGGGAATCAGTTTAAATATCACCACATGGGAGGGGCTTGGTGTATAGACAGAGAGGGGGAGACTGAGAGACAGTGTCATGGAAGGATGTGTTCCCAGGTTTCAGAATACTGAAATGGAGACACTTCGATAACATCCTGTAACATGAGCCTGTCTTCCCAGGAAAAATGGGAAAATGGGATATTGGTGTGAGGTCAGATGATGGAGAGTTTTGGATGAGCATTTGTTCCACAGCTTTGTAACTGGTGTCCTTCATGGCTGGAGGTGCACCCCATCACCCAGATGCTCCTGGATATTCCGTGATCCCTGACACTGGGGCCATCTTTAAAAGCCCATTGGGCACACGATTGAGCTTTCTCAGTTTGGAGCTGCCCTGGACAGTTTACCCCGAGCCTGGCAGATAAGGGGCAATTACACTATGGTTTGTCAACAGGGGCACGGAGGGCCTGGTGGATGTGCTAGTACAGAGGGGGACCATTCTCTTCCCAGAGGGGGCGACACCACCAGACCCACCGAGCATGGTCTGAGCTCCCCACCCAGCTCAGCGCAGTATCTGTGGTCTGAAGAAATGTCCAGCAATACAGGACAAGCATCAATAACCTCCCCCACTCTGTCAGGATAAGGGTCACTGTATTCTCTCTGCTCCCTCACACTCACTGTATATCTGTTATAGCACCGACCCCCGAACAAGGCTCATGGTCCAACACTGTCATTGCTGCATGAAGCACCATCCCTCTCTCTCTCTGTCTCTGTCTCTCTCTCTCTCTCCCCCCCTCTCTCTCCCCCCCTCCCTCCACTTCACCCCCACACTAATAACACTGCATGGATACAACACTGTGGACTGGCTCCCTCCAGACACCTCACCATGCCCCCCTCCCCACCTACACCAGCACTAACAGCAGGACCACCCACTCCCACCCTCACTCTCTCCCTCCCTTTCTCCCATTCCAGGAGAAACAGCCTGGAATAGGTCAGAAAGGGCCAAGCCAGGTGGTGGAGTGCCCGATATCCGTTCCCTCACCCCCCCCCCCCCCCCGCCATGTGGGGAGGACCCTGGTAGGAGCCGGAGACGACAGGGACGCCTCATGTGGAGATTCTGAAACATCCACGTCCCACCGACCGAGTAAGGAGCAATGTTCAGTGAAGGGCAATTCTCACTTTAAACCCACTGGCAGCTCCGGTTCCCCCCGGCACGACTTAGAAGCTGTGGCCCTGATGCCATCTCCCTTTTGTGTCGAGCTGATACAAATGGAATCCCCACGGTCTCGGTGGGCAGGAGGGTGGGCTCACATCACATCGTCACCACCACTTCCCAGGAAGGGAGCACCGAGACTGCCTCCTACACCTCCCCCAATAAACAGCTCAGATACTGAAACTAAGTTGTGAGAGTTACTGCTCTCCCCACTTGTCCTGCCATCTTCAACAATCTGTGCTCATATACACCCAGCGCTCTCTGCTCCTGCAGCCCCTTTATAATGGCACAGTCTGTTTTAAATTGTCTTTCATTGTCTTTCCTACCAAAGTGTATCACCTCAAACTGCTCTGCACTGATCCCCATCTGCCAGAAACTGAACACTGCAGCAACGTGTGATTGTCCTGTTAGAATTCCACACTCTCCTCCATAGACTTCAGATAACTTCCAGGTTCGGTGCCACCTACAAACATTGAGATTGTTATAGTGTCACAGTCCCCATGAAACAACTGAAATCCTGCCCCACACACATGAGTGTGAGTAAGTGAAATACTGATATATTCCTATGGACAGAGTCGAATAATGACATGCTGTCAATGGTGCAACAAAAGTCCTGACACACACCAGACGGAGCGAATGAAATATTGACAAACCACAGAACAAGAGAAATCGGATAGGTCCCACTTATCGATATTCATCAGGGTATAATGTGATGAAGTTGGAACAGAGAGGGAATACTATTCTAAACTGAGAGCTTACAAGCACCTGTGGTATGAGAGGATAGAAAACCCAGAAATAGTATATTGCTATCGAGCTGGAGTCGGGTAATAAGAAGTTAAGAGATAGAGGGTCCCAGAGTTGTGAATAGTTCATGTAAAATGTTCACTTTCAGAGTGAAAAAAATAATTTGATGATTTTATTTAAACAGTAGAATTTGGTAGATCTGTCCCGCATATTTTAACAGTTTACGAGACGAACTGAGTATTTCTTTTTGTTTCATTTAAATTACCAGATGAGCTTCACGCAGTGCCCTCACCATTCCCGTGTGTGTATCTGTGTGTCTCTGTGTGGGGCAGGCCTGGCAGTCTCTGTGGTGCTTAAAGTGATGCAATGCCACCCACTGCTGGCCTCCCCACGCCACTGCACAGGCATTGGCAGAGGGTGAAAACCAACAGGGATTCATTCAGAGAGGAGGGGGCAGAGGGCAGCTGCTCACAGCACCATCCAAACTGATGACCTATCCATGGACTGATCTAAATGTCCTTTAAACGTTGTAACTGTACCTGCTTTCACCACTTCCTCTGGAAGTTCATTCCACACACAAGCCATCTTCTGTCTAACATAATTACCTCTCATGAATTTCGTAAATCTTTTTTCCTCGCACCTTAAAAATCCCTCAGTTTTGAATCCTCAACCCTAGAGAAAAGACATCTATTTAACCCTCATTATTTTATAACCCTGTGCAAAGTTACCCTTTAATCTCATATTCTTCAGTGAAAAAAGTCCCAGTCAATCCAGTCTCTCCTTAGAGCTCACTCCCTCCTTTCCCACCAACATCCAGGTTATTCTCTTCTCAATCCTCTCCAGCTTCATAATATCAACGTCAGTAATATCAAAGTGAATAGTCAAGGTATTTTCTAAGGATACGCGGAGCCCAAAACTAGAGGACATAGGCTTAAGGTGAGAGGGGAAATATTAAAGTGACCTAAGGGGCAGCTTTTTCAGGCAGAGGGTGGTGTGCCTATGGAATGAGCGGGCAGGATGACCAGACTAGACACAGTATTCCAGAAGAGGTCTCAGCAATATCCTGTACAACCACAACATGACATCCCAATTCCGATACTCAAAGGTCTGTCCTATGAAAATGTGTGTTAAACACCTTCTTAACCACACTATCTATATGAGATGCAAATTTTAAAGAATTAAACCTGACGGCCTAGGTTTCTGTACTACAGCACTGCCAAAGGCTCTACTTTTAATGTATAGGTCCTGCTGCCGTTTGATTTATCAAATCCAATATCTCGCATTAATCCAAACGAAACTCCATCAGCCACCCCTCAGCCCAGTGAGTGATATTACTGTCACCTCACCCTCCCCCTTCAATTTTAAAATGCCCATCCCTCTCCAGGAGGCCTGCACACTCAGGCCTTGTTTTTCACAAAGACCCTGAGCTTGGGTTGCCTTGTGTGGTTAGGGGGAGGAGGGACAGATTGCAGACACAGTCAGTGGGGAGGAGAGGCTGGACAGTAATCTGCGGCCTGGTGTCATTTCATGGTTTTAGGAAAAGGGGAGTCACACGTGAGAGTTGGGAAGAGTGATCGGTGTTTTGGGGCCAGAAATTAAGCTCTTCCTTCGTCTCTGGTGTTCAGTAATAAATATCTATTTGAGACCCTTCATTGGGCAGAGTGTGTCTGCAGGATTTCTTTCCTTAATATTGCATACTACAGATAATAGCACTTAAAGATGGTCATAGTTAATTTCAATGGCATAGCATATACACTCAATATCCTACAGTTGAGACAAATATCTTGCATTTGTTTAACAATACAAAGTGTTGTTTGTAATTCAGTAATGGGAACCTGATTATAATAAATCCACATCAAGCTGAAAGTGGGCACTAAAATATGACCCAAAATCTGGGTATGGTAGTGCAGTGGGTAGTGTCCCTGTCTCTGAGCCAGAGCTCTGGATTTGATTCCAATTCCTGAACTTGTGTGGTAGTGTTCCTAGCTCTGGACTAGAAGTTCTGGATTCAAGTCGTGCCTGTTGCAGAGGTATGTCCCAGCATGTCAGGACAGTCTGATGAACAAACACACAGGAGAATACTGTTACAGCTTTATGGGTATTGTTGAGTGATGCTAGTGTCCCTACCTCCGGGCACAAAGGTCTAGGTGTAAAGCCCACAGAAGTGTCTCAGGATATATCTGAACAAACTGATTAAAGTGGATTTAGATTGTGACTGGATGGAGAAGGAAGAGGTGTCAGTATGGCACTTCAGAATTTAGGCCCAGAATGACTGAAAGTTCAGCCATTCGTGTTGATTGGGGTCGCATTTTGCAGCCGTAAAGGTTTATAAAATCAAAATGGCCATAGATAGGGTGAGTAGTCAGGGGTTTTTCCCCAGGTTAAAACTAGAGGGCTTTGGTGGAAAGTGAGAGGGGAAAGATTTTGAGGAGGCCTAAAGGGCACCATTTCACACAGAGGGTGGTGTGTGTATGGAATGAGCTGCCAGAGGAAGTGGTGGAGGCTGGTACAACTACAGCATCTAGGTACTGAGAGACCTGGTGAGCTTTTCCAGCAATTTCTGTATTTCTTTAAAACAATGCATTCAGTTTAACACAGGTATTCTGAATAAGTTAAACATTTTTATTTTTTAATGACGCAGGGACATATAAACATATCTTCAAATTGACCGAGACCATTTTCTGCTAAGGGTATGACTCTGTGTATAACAGCAGCAATGATGCACCTACATGGAACAGGGAATGTGATGGAGACATAGTTTAGACAATGTACAAGGAGACCTCACATGGTCCAGTTTGGGAGAGGATGACATTACTGTGTGATTCAACTCAGAGAGGGAGAAAATGTAATCTGCCTGAGAAGGATTGGCCTATTGCACTCTCTCTCCTTCATTGTTCCTCATCACAGCAATGTGTGCGAGCTAAAAAAAACCCTCTACACTCATCGTTACCGTTCTTATTTTTATGGAATCCCTGCAGTGTGGAAACATGCCCTTCGACCCAGCAAGTCCATACCAACCTTCCGAACCCATTCCCCTATATTTACCTCTGACTATTGCACATAACCTAGAAATCCCTGAACACTACGGACAATTTAGCATGACCAATCCACCGAACCTACACAGTTTGTGGTAGGAAACTGGATCACCCATTAGAAGCTCACACAGACAAGGGGAGAATGTGCAAACTCCACACAGATAGTCACGCAAGGCTGGATTCGCCCCCAAGTCCCTGGTGCTGTGAGGCAGCAGTGCTCACCACTGTACTACCCTTTGGATGATCCCGAACCAGAATTCACTGGAATCTCCTCACTGCCTAAAGCAAAGGGAATTCAGCCAAATCTAAACTCTCCCAGGATGAAATCCCATTGCTAGCAGCTGTGTGAGTACAATATCTTCAGAAGCAGAATAACGTTTTGGACAATCTCACAATTTTTCCTTTGTCACGAGTTTCAATAATATCTGGACCAAGTTATTTCAAGTTAAAATTGCAGAGATTTTGTGTGTGTGTGTGTGTGTGTGTGTGTGTGTGTGTGTGTGTGTGTGTGTGTGTGTGTGTGTGTGTGTGTGTGTGTGTGTGTGTGTGTGTCAGCATTTTTAGAAAGGGAAATATTGATTATATAATTGCAATACCCAAACAGTTTGCTGTTCATCTTTCCATCATAGTTTGAGTAACATTGCTCTGGATCATAAACGTGTTGTTTTAGCAGATTAAAGAAACTAGCCTGACTTGTTCCTAAAACTGACCCTGACCCAGTCTGAGACCGATATCATCGGCCATATCACCAACCTGGTCACATTTAACATTTGTTTTGAGCAGTGGAGTAGTGGGACAGGAAAAGGAAACAGTGACCCAAAAAGCCGGGGAACTATAGACCGGTGAGCCTGATGTCAGTGGTGGGTAAGTTGTTGGAGGGGGTTCTGAGGGACAGGATTTACATACATTTGGGAAGGCAAGGGCTGAGCGGAGTAGACAACGAAGCTTTCTGCATGGGAAATCATGTCTCATTAATATGGTTGCGTTTTTTGAAGAGGTGACAAAGACGATTGATGAAGGCAATTTTGTGGACATTGTCTGTATGGACTTCAGCAAGGTGTTCATTTAAAGAACAAAGACCAAAGAAAATTTACAGCCCAGGAACAGGCCCTTCGCCCTCCAAGCCTGAACCGATCCAAATGTACTGTCTAAATCTGTCGGTCAATTCTTAAGCATCTGTATCCCTCTGCTCCCCACCTACTCCTGCATCTGTCCAGACACATCTTAAATGAATCGACCGTGCCTGCCTCTACCACCTCTGCTGGCAACGTGTTCCAAATGCCCACCACCCTCTGTGTGAAGTACTTACCGCGTGTATCCCCCTTAAACTTTCCACCTCTCACTTTGAAAGCACGACCTCTCGTTATTGAATCCTTCACCCTGGGAAAAAGCTTGTCTCTATCCACCCTGTCTATACCCTTCATGATTTTGGAAACCTCAATCAGGTCCCCCCCAATCTCCTTTTATCTAGTGAAAATAAACCTAACCTACTCAGCCTTCCTTCACAGCTAGTATTTCATCCTGATTGGTAGACAGATTAGTAAGTTACAGTCACATAAGATAGTCACAAATGGCGTGAAGGAAGAGGGATATTTTTCAGCCTGGAGGCTTGTGACCAGCAGTGTGCTGCAAGTATCAGTACTGAGTTCACTGCATTTCATCATTTATGTAAAGGATTTAGATGTGAATATTGGGGCAATAGTTAGTACGTTTACAGATGACATCAGAAAGGTGGTGTAGTCGATTATCTCAGAGTACAACAAGACCACAATTAGATGAGACAAAGGGTCAAGGAGTAACAGATGAAGTTTAATTTAGATAAATATGAAGCTTTGCATTTTGGGAAGGCAAATCAGGGCAGATATTATATACTTCATGGTCAGGTCCTGGGGCATGTTGTGAAACAAAGGGGCATAGGGCTGCAGGTTCATTGTTCCTTGAACGTGGAGTTGCAGGTAGACAGAGTGGTGCAGAACACATTTGGCACATTTGCCTTAATCAGTCAGAGCATTGAGTATAGGAGTTGTGGTGGTATGTTGCATCTGTACAGGATGTTGGTGAGGTCACTTTTAGAATACTGCATACAACTCGATTTTCTGCAGAAATGACTTACACGGATGTTCCAGGACTGGAGGCTTGAGCTAAAGGGAGAGGCTGGTTAGGTTGAGGTGTTTCCCCCTGGAGTGTCAGAGGCTTAGGGGTGACATTATAGAGGTTTATAAAACCATCAGGTGCATGGATATTCTGAACAGCCACGTTCTGCTCTCCAGGATTGGGGAGTCCAGAACAAGAGGGCAGAGGTTGAAGGTGAGAGGGCGAATAATTTAGAAGGGACCTGAAGGTAAATGTTTCACTCAGAGAGTGGTGTGTGTACAGAAAGTGCTGTCAGAGGAAGTAGTGAAGGTGGTTACAATCGCACATTTAAAAAGTATCTGAAAGAAGAGGGATATTTACCAAATGCTGGCAAATGGGACTGGATCGGATTTGATATCTGATCGGAGTGAACAGATTGGACTAACGGGTCTGTTTCCATTCTGCATGACTCTCTGATTCTATAAGAGGGATGATGAAAAATTCTGTAAGGTCCTTTCAAGTCGTACTTCTCTTCTCTGGAAGTTTATCGTGCCTCTATGTTTACATTGATTGAAAGCTGCATTAGTGAAATATTTGACAAAGAAGTGAGTCACAGATAATGGGATACAGACAGGAAAGTGGGGCTGAGACCCCAATCTGATCAGCCACAATCTTACTGCCTGGTGGAGAAGGCTCAAAGTATCTAATGACCCACTCCTGCTCCTCAGTCCAATGTTCCTGTGTTCCATTCAGCCCCTCAAACCTGCTAGACAGGAACAGTTGGAGGCCACTTGCTCCTATAACCTGTTGCACAGAAACAGAGGAGACCATTCAGTCCCTCAAGACTGTCCCACATGCTTTGAGGTGATTTGGGAAATGTAATTGGAAAATCCAGGCTGGGTATGAAAGAGGCCCCTCATCTTTCTTTAGAAAGCTTCCCCTATCTGCAGCTTGAGCTCCATTTGTTGATCATGTTGTAGACCCAGATTCACTGTGAAAACAGCCCACATACCTCACCCAGAGATGGCTCACAAAAACACCTGGTCTCCCTGACTGCAATATGCAATACCAGAACATTCATAAAAATAACACTCACTAACATTCCAATAACAGAATGTGAGAGCATCAGAAACAGCGGCATGTCGTTCACTCCCCAAACGTGCCTTGCCCTTCACGAAGATCATGGCTGATCTGCTTCTGGCCTCAAATCCTCTTTCATACCCAATTCTTCATAGCCCTCACCTCTCTGACAGGTCAATATCCATCTACCTCCTCTTCAAATACTTTCAGTCATCTCGCTCCCCGAACACTCTTGAGAAGAGAAATCCTGACATTCAATCCCACCTGTCTGAAGAAAACACTTGCTGCTCCTATATCATGGTTTATTGATATGAACAAAAGAGGTTGAGACAAGGTTGCCGGTAAAAATGACTGGCCCTGATATCAAGACAATGGTTGACTTCTGTTGACATCAAGGAGCTGAACTTAATGGGAATCAGAGTAACCTCTCCAGTGTTTGGGGTCAAACCTGGCACAAAGGAAGATGTTCACCATCTCAGTCCTGGGTCACCTCTGTGGGAGATCCTCAGGGTAGCTTCCTCTTCACAAACATCTTCAGCTGCTTCATCAATGTCTCCCCGCCCCCACCTTTCCCACCATAAGATCAGAAGTGGGGATGGTCACTGAAGATTCCACAATGTTCAGAACGTTTTGTCCCCCATCAGCTCCTGAACTGGTCTGTGTCCATGTGCAACAAGACCCAGTTTCCATTCAGGCGTGTGCTATTAAAGTATCAGTAACAATCATGTAACAGCACTGCCTGACACTGCACATTGCCACAGTAAAACAAGAGTTCATTCAGCACCTCACACTGGTTTCACGGGAATATGAGGAAGCCATTCAGCCCATTGACATTATTGGAGAAGAACAGGGATAGGCCATTCAGTGCCTCCAGCTTATTACTCAGGAAGAGAAGGAGTCTAGTGTGATGGACTAGAGCCCCTCGAAAATATTTGAAGGCAACATCCTAGACCTTTATGTTTTCTTAATTTAAAGGAAATGAAAAGTATCTGTTCCAGATGCAATGTGACTGGTCAAACTCCTCGGTGTGAAGCAAAATACCATCTATTTCAACATGAAAGAAGAAATAACACCACAGAAAGAGGAATTTAGAATAACGTAATTCTATTGGACAGCTTAACAGAATAATAGATCTAGGAACTATTACTAATGAACTGTTCCAATATAGGGAAATCCCATAAACACAGCCCTTGGCAAAAAGAAATATTCAGACATAGAATGTCACAAATATTTATCCAATCCAGGAATTAAAAACAGCATCAAGAGAAAATTCAGAGAGAGTAGCAGCCAGGAGACATTTACTGAAGCTTCCAACTCTATGGAGAGCCCAATAGTTTCTGATGTTACTGAGAAACCAAAACCCAGTGATCCTAATCTGTGAGAGCTGGCCACACCCATTCAGGCTGCATTAAAATAAACCCAAGGCCTCCCTCGCTGTTACTCAAGTGGTCTTAACTAACCAGCTTCGTCACGATCGTTCAATCTCTCTTAAAGGAAACCCGGACAAAATAACCTCTTAAAGCTGCAGCACCATCACACTTGTCAGTACATCGAGCTGTCAAACAGGAACCAGGGATAACCCAGTCAGTCCTTTGGCCCTGCCCAATTGGACAAGGAAGAAGCCAGTCAGTCCCTTGAGTCACTTATACAGGAACAGCAGGAGGCCATTCCCACCTCAATACACTTACACGGGGGCAGAATGAGGAAATTGATTCTGATTCCTGATGAATGTCTTATGCCCAATACGTCGATTCTCCTGCTTCAAGGATGCTGTCTGACCCGCTGTGCTTTTCCAGCAATCGACTCTCTTCTCTGATCTCCAGCATCGGCAGTCTTAAGTGTTTCCTGAATGATGCTCTAACATGATGAACAAGTGGAGCAGAGGCTGCACAGACAGAGTGCTCCACGATGTTCCTCTTGGCTCTGTTGCTTATGATACACACGTGGGACTTTAACGTGGTTTTCAAGAGGTGAGCAGGGAAGCCATATGTCTTGTGCGAAGTCTCAAGAAGGCATCTTTCATCTCTGAGAAGGCAGTCTGGTGTTCTCTATGTAGGGTGGAATCTGGTGGGAATGTCTACCTGTTTCAGATGGAAGGTATTGTGGCTGCTGTTGGGGATTGTGAGCAATCTGACGTTCAGTACAGGGTTCACACGCCGACTGCACAATAACGTGGGGAGAGTTAATTTAGGCATATAAACTATTAGAAAGGTCACGTTAGACTGATGAATTGACTCTCTAAGATCAAATAATGCTGATCTTGTTCATGTTGACCTTGTCTAGTGCATGTCCTGTTCAGTGTAACCTGTATGCCTTACTCTGTCCAAGTCTATTTCCACCCTATGATCTGTCTGGCCATGCTTACTATGATCTTCCTCCACTGCTCATAAACAAAGTGTTTCCCTGTACTGAGGTACACGTGACAATAAATCAAACCAATCAATCCTGGGTAAATTATGGAATTTCTCTCCCTGTCACTGTCTGTTTTGGAAATAAGTGATCGCTGCCACTCCTCGTGTTTCAGCATCACCATTTCTTCGTCTCTCACAGCTCTACAGATTAAACATTCAGCTTATTCACTCTATCCTCATGTTACCATCACCCGTGTCTGTGGTAAGGAGATCATTCCTTAAAAAGGAGATCAAATCTGTAGAGAGTGCCCCAATGCTCTCTCAGCAAGGCTCTACAACAGCAGGAAGATGGCTTTACTTATGTACTCTGATCATCTTACAATGAAGGACAGCATACCATTGACTGCACCCATTACTTACACAAGGTTTGATTCGGAGCAGTCAGCATAGACTTGTGAGTGGGAGATCATGCATCCCAAATTTCTTAGAGTCCTTTGGTGAAGTGACCAAGAAGGTTAATGAGGGCAGAGCGGTAAATGTAGTCTCTTTGGATTTCAGTATGGCCTATGATAAGTTTCCACATGGCAGGCTGCTCAGGAAGGTTCAATCACGTAGAATACTGGGGGAACTGGCCAATTGGATACACAGTTGGGTTGATGGTAGGAAGCTTGTTAGACTGGAGGTTGGGTCCATAGCTTTTTGTTATCTCTGATTTGGATGAGAATAGACAAGGCATGAATAGTAAGTTTGCAGATGACACTAAAATAAATGGCAGCATGATCAGTGAGGACATTTATCAGAAATTGCAGCAGGACCTTAATCAGGTGGGGAAGTGGGCTGAGAAATGGCAAATGGAATTTAATATAGAAGTGTGAGGTCTTGCAGTTTGGAATCTCAAATCAAGGTAGGAGTTTCACAGTGAATGGGCGGGCCTTAAGGGGTGTAGTGGGCAGAGAGACCGTGGAATTCAGGTGCACGGTTCACTGAGAGTGGAGTCACAGGTAGACAGGGCAGTGAAGAAGGCTTTTGACACACTGGCCTTCGTCAGGCAGGACATTGAGTATAGAAGTTGGGAATTTATGTTGCAGTTACGCAGGACTTTGGTAAGGCCGCACTTGGAGGATTGTGTTCAGTTTTGTCAACTTGTTATAGGGGGGATATAATGTAATTAGAAAGAGTGCAGAAGAAATTTACAAGGACATTGCCAGGACCCAATGGTCCGAGTTATAGGGAGAGGTTGGACAAGCTTTGACCTTTTCTTTAGAGTGTAGGAGAATGAGGAAGTCCTTATAGAGCTGTATAAGATCATGAGGGATATGGATAGGGTGAATGCTCTCAGTCTTTTCCAAAGTTTAGAGAATCGAGGAGGAATGGGGATCAGTTTCAGGTTAAAGGGAAAGGAATAAAAGGGAACCTGAGGGACCATTTATTTACATAAATGGCTGGTACTTGGATGAGCTGCCAGAAGATGTGCCTGAGGGGGATGCATTAACAACGTTTCAAAAGCATTTGGATAAATATGTCGATAGGAAAGGATTAGAAGGATATGGGACAACTGCAGGGAAATGGGGTTAGTATGAATGTACATTTACAAGGTGGAGTCGAACCTCTTTGTTAATTAAAACCAAACACCCAGAAAAGCTGGCCTCACCTCGTAATCTGTAAACATATGAGTGATACAGATCTCCTACATTCCACTATTTAAACAAAAAATGGCAAGTTAGTTTCTTAACTTTAATAGTGAACACTAAACAAAAACTATTCGCAAATACAAGCCCCTCTTTTCTTTGCTACTTACTATCTGACTCCAACTCTGTAAAAAATATACTGTTCCAACAACCCACATATTAAACGTTACAATCTCAAGACCACACAGTCTCTATCTTCCCCGCTGTCTGCACTCTTTCAGCTGCTGATCTCCCTGGGTCATTTTTTTTTAACTGCAAGTATGTTTTACATGAACATGTGTCTTTGATGGAGAGTGTTTGAGATGGTCAGTTAGCACTCCTGCTCTACAGCAGTTACTCTGCTGTTGGATGGCAGCAGCTCTCCCTCCAGTGTTCAAATGCTGGATTTATTTGCTTCCAATGATACAATAATTCTCATAATTTGATTGATTTCCAGGTGTACGAACAATAATATTCAAATTCCATTGGCATCGGATATTCTGAGCATTATTTAAACTCTTTGATTGCATTTCAATTGCTGTCAAAAAAAACCCAAAACTCAGGCTTCCATTTCCCATCTAATTGTTACATTTGGAACAGTCTGACCTTTAGCTGGCATCTGTGGCTGTACTTTCGATTCAGCAAAACCCGTCCTATCTTAAAGTGAACAGACATTGATTAGCTTCCAGACAGTAACTCACTCCGCGCTATCTGTTATTCTGTATACTAACCTCCTTGAACCCCTCAATTACATTCCAGGCTGTAACACACCCCAGAATATCTGTTATTCTGGATATAAACCACCCTGAACCCCTCAATTAGATTCCAGGCTGTAACTTCCTGTCAGGGTTGAAAGGGAAGGCTGGTAGTTATTGGGAATGCTGGCTGACTAAAGAAATTGAGGGTTTCGTTCAGAAAAAGAAGGAAGCATATGTCAGGTATAGACAGGATCGATCGAGTGAATCCTTAGAAGAGTAGAAAGGAAGTAGGAGTATACTTAAGAGGGAAATCAGGAGGGCAAAACGCGGACATGAGATAGCTTTGGAAAATAGAATTAAGGAGATTCCAAAGTGTTTTTACAAATATATTAAGACCAAAGTGTAACTAGGGAGAGAATAGGGCCCCTCTAAGATCAGTAAGGCGGCCTTTGTGTGGAGCCACAATAAATGGGAGAGATATTAAATGAATATTTTGCATCAGTATTTACTGTGGAAAAGGATATGGAAGAAATAGACTGCAGGGAAATCGATGGTGACATCTTGCAAAATGTTGCAGATATACAGAGGAGAAAGTGCTGGATTTCTTGAAATGGTAAAAGGTGGATAAATCCCCAGGACCTGATCAGGTGTACCTGAGAACTCTGTGGGAAGCTAGAGAAGTGATTGCTGGGCCTCTTGCTGAGATATTTGTATCATCGATTGTCACAGGTGAGATGCTGGAAGACTGGAGGTTGGCAAACGTGGTGCCAATGATTAAGAAGGGCGGTAAAGACAAGCCAGGGAACTATAAACCAGTGAGCCTGACCTCGGCAGTGGGAAAGTTGTTGGAGGGAATCCTGAGGGACAGGATGTACTTGAATTTGGAAAGGCAAGGACTGATGCGGGATAGTTAACATGGCTTTGTGCGTGGGAAATCATGTCTCACAAACTTGATTGAGTTTTTTGAAGAAGTAAAAAAGAAGATTGATAAGGGCAAAGCAGTAGATGTGATCCATATGAACTTCAGTAAGGCATTCGACAAGGTTCCCCATGGGACACTGATTAGCAAGGTTAGATCTCATGGAATACAGGGCGAAGTCGCCATTTACATACAGAACTGGCTCAAAGGTAGAAGACAGAGGGTGGTGGTGGAGGGTTGTTTTTCAGACTGGAGGCCTATGACCAGTGAAGTGCCACAAGGATCAGTGTTGGGCCCTCTACTTTTTGTCATTTACATAAATGATTTGGATGTGAGCATAAGAGGTACAGTTAGTAAGTTTACAGATGACACCAAAATTGCAGGTGTAGTGGACATCGAAGGGGGTTTCCTCAGATTATAACAGGATCTCGACCAGATGGGCCAATGGGCTGAGAAGTGACAGATGGAGTTTAATTCAGATAAATGCGAGGTGCTGCATTTTGGGAAAGCAAATCTTAGCAGGACTTCTACATTTAATGGTAAGGTCCTAGGGTGTGTTGCTGAACAGAGAGACCTTGGAGTGCAGGTTCATAGCTCCTTGAAAGTGGAGTCGCAGGTAGATAGGATAGTGAAGAAGGCGTTTTGTATGCTTTCCTTTATTGGTCAGAGTACCGATTACAGGAGTTAGGAGGTCATGTTGCAGCTGTACAGGACATTGGTTAGGTCACTCTTGGAGTATTGCGTGCAATTCTGGTCTCCTTCCTGTCGGAAAGATGTTGTGAAACTTGAAAGGGTTCAGAAATGATTTACAAGGATGTTGCCAGCGTTGGAGGATTGGAGCTACAGGGACAGGCTGAACAGTCTGGGGTTGTTTTCCCTGGAGTGTCGGAGGCTCAGGGGTGAACTTGTCGAGGTTTACCCTGGGGTAAGGGAGTCCAGAACCACAGGGCATAAGTTTAGTTTGAGAGGGGAAAGATATGAAAGAGTCCTAAGGGACAACGTTTTCACGCAGAAGGTGGTACGTGTATGGAGTGAGCTGCTAGAGGAAGTGGTGGAGGCTGGTACAATTGCAACATTTAAGACGAATTTGGATGAGTATATGAATAAGAAGTGTTTGGAGGGACATGGGCCAGGTGCTGCCAGGTGGGACTAGATTGGGTTGGGATATCTGGTCGGCATTGACAGGTTGGACCTAAGGGTTTGTTTCCATGCTGTACATCTCGATGATTCTATGACTCTATAACTCACTCCGGGCGACCTGTTATTCTGCATATAAACCACCCTGAAACCCTCGATTAGATTCCAGTTTGTAATTCACTCTGGGGTATCTGTTATTGTACACATAATCGTCCTGAATCCCTTCATAAAATTCCAATCTGTAACTGACTTCCAATTTTAAGGGACTCTGTACATTAGCCACTTCAATCGTTTGATTAGATTCCAGTCTGTATCATACTCCTGAGTATCTGTTATTCTGTATATTAACCATCCAATCCAAACCCTGCCAAATTTGTCCACAGTGTTCAGGGATGTGTAGCTGAGGTGCATTAGTCAGGGGTAAATGTGGGGAAGTGGATCTGGATGGGTTATTCTTCTGTGGATCAGTGTGGTCTTGTTGGGCTGAAGGGCTTGTTTCCCCACTGTCGGGATTATATGAATCACCCGGAACCCTCTCTATTAGATTCCAACGTGTAACTCACTTTCATGTACATGTGACTGGCATGTTTCAAAAACACCCCAAAACCTTCAATTCTATTCCACTTCGATAAACACAAGGCGCTGCATTTTGAGAAAGCAAATTTGAGCAGGACTTATATCTTAATGGTCAAGTCCGAGGGAGAGTTGCTGAACCAAGAGACTTTGAAGTGCAGGTTCGTAGCTCCGTGAGAGTAGAGTGGCAGGTGGATAAGATAATGAAGGCAGCGTTTGGTATGCTTTCCTTTATTGGTCAGTGTTTTGAGTATAGACATTGAGAGGTCATGTTGTGGCTGGACTGGACATGGGTTAGGCCACTGTTGGAATATGGCATGCAATTCAGGTCTCCTTCCTATCGGAAGGATGTTGTGAAACTTGGAAGAGTTCATAAAAGATTTACAAGGAGGATGCCAGGGTTAGAGGATTTGAGCCACAGGGAGAGGCTGTATAGGCTGGGGCTGTTTTCCCTGGAGTGTTGGAGGCTGAGGGGTGATCTTATCAAGGTTTATAAAATCATGACGGGCATGGATAGGATAAATAGACAAAGTATTTTCCTTGGGGTGGGGAGTAAAGAACAAAAGGGTTTAGTGTGAGAGGTAATATGAAAGAGTCCTAAGGGGCAACTTGTTCACTCAGAGGGTGGTACATGAATGGAATGAACTGTCAGAGGAAGTGGTGGGGGCTGGTATAATTGCAACATTTAAAATGCAGTTCGATGGGTATATGAATGGGAAGGTTTGGAGGGAGATGGGCCAAGTGCTTGAAAAAGAGACTAGAGTAGGTTAGGATATCTGGTCGGCATGGTCGGGTTGGACCAAAGGGCCTGTTTCCATGCTGTACATCTCTATGACTGTATGACTCCGTGATTTTGTGACTCATTCCTTGTTATCTGTTGTTCTGTATGTAAACCACCCGGAACCCCTCGATTAGATCCCAGTCTGTAACTCACTCCTGGGTATCTCTTCTGCTGTGTGTAAACCCTAAACGCCTCAATTAGATTCCAGTCTGGAACTCACTCCTGGGGATCTGTTATTGGATCTGTGAAGTGATCCTTGTTGGATGTTCGGCCGAAGACAAGATAAACTAAATGGTCAAATGTTACATTGAGAGCAAGAACACAGAAAGCTCCTGGTTCATTTCTGTCCTGTTACATATCTCCAAGTTTCAAATTGGGGCTGAACTTTTGTCACAATGGGGAAAGTCTCAAAAGCTGTTTACTGTCCTGCATGAATGCATCATCATAACATGAATTCTCTTGCAAGATAGGAAATGGAGACAGCTCCTGGAAGGTGTCTGTATCTCTGTTTGTGTGATTCGGTGTGTCTGTGCATGTCTGTTTGTGTGTGATTCTGTGTGCGTATTCAATGGTTTATATATTTTCAAACTGCATTGATATTGCCAGTCTCTCCTGCTTTTCCTAATTTATACACACTCAATAGACAATAGACAAAGACAATAGGTGCAAGAGTAGGCCATTCAGCCCTTCGAGCCTGCACCGCTATTCAATATGATCATGGCTGATCATTCCTAATCAGTATCCTGTTCCTACCTTATCTCCATAACCCTTGATTCATCTATCTTTGAGAGCTCTATCCAACTCTTTCTTAAATGAATCCAAAGACTGGGCTTCAACTGCCCTCTGGGGCAGAGCATTCCGCACAGCCACCACTCTCTGGGTGAAGAAGTTTCTCCTCATCTCTGTCCTAAATGGTCTACCCCGTATTTCTAAGCTGTGTCCTCTGGTTCGGCACTCACCCCTCAGCGGAAGCATGTTTCCTGCTGCCAGAATGTCCAATCCTTTCATCTTATACGTCTCAATCCGATCCCCTCTCAGTCTTCTAAACTCAAGGGTATACAAGCCCAGTCGCTTCAGTCTTTCAGTGTAAGGTAATCCCACCATCCCAGGAATTCACCTCGTGAACCTACGGTGCACTCCCTCAATAGCCAGAATGTCTTTCCTCAAATTTGGAGATCAGAACTGTACACAGTAGTCGTGCAGTTTTACTGATATAAAATGGTGGCTGTGGACAAATCTAAAACGTTTGCCTGACCGATTTGTGTCAGGAATACATTCAGCAAGGGAGAGGGGGCAACGTGTCAAAAGCCATTTCCATTCATTGATGCCAGCAGAGATAGGAAATGGAGACAGCTCTTTGAAGTTGAATAAAATGCAAATCCCAGAACCTTTTTACAGTGAATGCGGAGAGACAATGTGACATTCCAGTAAGGTCTGCCTTACTTTCCAAGCTCCTAATATATGAGAGAGACATACTATACAAAACCTGATAAAACTCAGCCACTGAATTGTAGATTTGCAGCGTTGAATCAGAATTCTGCCTGGCTAGGCCTCATCCCAAATTGAAGGGTTGCTCAAATTCCACACTGACCTTCTGTGGGATCAAATTGTGTGTTATCTACAAATAAAAGAAAATAATGCACCTGCAATTGAACAAAGCTTTTCTGGAACTTTGTGTCTCTGTTGGTTTAAGTATCTTTCAACAGGATTGAATATAAATGAGACAGTGAGAGATAGGTAGCACTATAACCAGAATGTCAGTGCAGTATAAAAGGTATATTAATACTTTCAGTGTAAGGGGAAAACAGAGGAGGATAGTCCTCAAACAAAGAAAATTGGGAGTCAGTAAAGTTGTGTAGTTTGTGACTGCATTATGTTTATTTGAGTCAAGATTTGAAACCACTTGGCCAATAGTACACTTTATGACTCACTCCCAGTTACAAGTTATTTCACGTAAAAAGGATAACATATCCCTCGATTAGATTCCAGGCTGTAACTCCCTCCGGGCTATCTGTTATTCTGTATCTAAAACTCCCTGAACTCCTCGATTAGATTCCAGGCTGTAACTCACTCCGGGCTATCTGTTATTCTGTACATAAACCATCCTAAATCCCTCGATTAGTTTCCAATCTGTAACACACTCCAGGCTATCTGTTATTCCGTATATAAACCACCCTGAACTCCTCGATTAGATTCCAGACTGTAACTCACTCCATGGCATCTGTTATTCTGTACATAAACCATCCTAAACCACTCGATTAGGTTCCAACCTGTAACACATTCCAGGCTACCTGTTATTCTGTTTATGAACAACCCTGAACCCCTCAATTGGATTCCAGGCTGTAACTCACTCTGGGCTATCTGTTATTCTGTATATAAACCACCCTGAACCCTGCAATTAGATTCCAGGCTGTAACTCACTGCGGGCTACCTGTTATTCTCTATATAAACCACCCTGAATCCCTCGATTAGATTCCAGATTGTAACTCAATCCGGGGTATCTGTTATTCGTATATAAACCACTCTGAACCCCTTGATTAGATTCCAGATTGTAACTCAATCCGGGGTATCTGTTATTCGTATATAAACCACCCTGAACCCCTTGATTCGATTCCAGATTGTAACTCGCTCCGGGGTATCTGGTATTCTGTATATTAACCACCCTGAACCCCTCGATTCGATTCCAGTCTGTAACTCACTCCGGGATATCTGTTATTTTGTAGATTAATCACCCTGAACCCATTGATTTGATTTCACTTCCTGACATGTTAAGCTCATGTTTCCAACACAATCTAATCTCAATAATGATTAATGTATCACTGGTCCTCCTATCTGCTGGCACTACCATCATGTTAACTTTCTAATGTTTACGTACATGATCACCTGTAGCAGTGAGTCGCAGGTAGACAGGGTGGTGCTGAACACATTTGGCACATTTGCCTTAATCAGTCAGAGCATTGAGTATAGGAGTTGTGGTGGCAGATTGCATCTATACAGGATGTTGGTGAGGCCGCTTTAAGAATACTGCGTACAACTCGGTTTTCTGCAGAAATGACTTACACGGATGTTCCAGGACTGGAGGTTTGAGCTTTAGGGAGAGGCTAATTACGTTGAGGTGCTTCCCCCTGGAGTGTCAGAGGTTGAGAGGCAACATTATAGAGGTTTATAAAATCATCAGGGACATGGATATTCTGAACAGCCATGTTCTACTCCCAAGGATAGGGGAGTCCAGAACAAGACAGCAGAGGTTGGAGGGGAGAGGGCGAATGATTTAGAAGGGACGAGAAGGTAAATATTCACACAGAGAGTGGTGTGTGGACAGAAAGTGCAGTCAGAGGAAGTGGTCAAGGCGGGTACAATCACAGGAGGAATATTGGCCAAATGCTGGCAAATGGGACTAAATCAGATTTGATATCTGATCGGAGTGAACAGATTGGACTAACGGGTCTGTTTCCGTTCTGCATGACT
Source organism: Chiloscyllium punctatum (assembly GCF_047496795.1). Lineage (NCBI taxonomy): Eukaryota > Metazoa > Chordata > Chondrichthyes > Orectolobiformes > Hemiscylliidae > Chiloscyllium > Chiloscyllium punctatum. The sequence goes on from NW_027309867.1 coordinate 355,599, forward strand.
CTCTGATTCTATAAGATGGATGATGAATAATTCTGAAAGGACTTTTCAAGTCGGAATTCTCTTCAGTGGAAGGTTATCGTGTCTCTATGTTCACATTGATTGAAAGCTGTGTTAGTTAAATATTTGACAAAGAAGTGCACAATGGGACGCAGACAGGAAAGTGGAGCTTAGACCACAACCTGATCAGCTACAATTTTAGTGCCTGGTGGAGAAGGCTCAAAGTATCTAATGACCCACTCCTGCTCCTCAGTCCCATGTTTCTGTGTTCCATTCAGCCCCTCAAACCCGCTAGACAGGAGCAGTTGGAGGTTACTTACTCCTATAACCTGTTGCACAGAAACACAGGAGACATTTCAGCCCCTCAGTACTGTCCCACACGGTTTGAAGTGAATTGGGAAATGTAATTGGAAAACTCAGGCTTGGTATGAAAGAGGCCCCTCATCTCTCTTCACAGAGCTTCCCCTCTCTGCAACTTGTGCTTTATTTGTTGGTCATGTTGTACACTCAGATTCAATGTGAATACAGCCCCCATACCTCACTCAGGGATGGCTCACAAAATCCTCTGGTGGTCCCTGTCTGCAACATTCAATAACAGAACATTCATGAAAATAACACCCACTAACTTTCCAATAACAGAATCGGAGAACATCAGAAACAGGGGCATGTTGTTCACTCCCGAAGCCTGCCTTGCCCTTCTTTAAGATCATGACTGATCTGCTCCTGGTCTCAAATCTTCTTTCCTATCCAATTCTTCATCGCCCTCAACTCTCTGACAGGTCAATTTCCATCTATCTCCTCTTCAAATACGTTCCGTCATCTAGCTTCCCGAACACTCTTGAGAAGAGTGATCCTGACATTCAATATCACCTGTTTGAAGAAAACACTTGCTGCTCCTACATCATGGCCTATTGACGTGAACAAAAGAGGTTGCGTCAAGCGTTCAGATAAAAATCACTGGCCCCGATATCAAGGCAGTGGTTGACTTCTGTTGACATAAAGGAGCTTAACAAAACTGAACTTAATGGGAATCAGAGTAACCTCTCCAGTGTTTGGGGTCAAACATGGCACAAAGGAAGATGTTCATCATCTCAGTCCTGGGTCACCTCTGTGGAAGTTCCTTAGGGTAGCTTTTTCTTCACAAACACCTTCAGCTGCTTCATCAATGTCTCCCCACCCTCACCTTCCCCACCATAAGATCAGAAGTGGGGATGATCACTGAAGGTTCCACAATGTTCAGAACATTTTGTCCCCCGTCAGCTCCTGAACTGGTCTGTGTCCATGTGCAGCAAGACCCTGACTCCATTGAGACTTGTGCTGTTAAAGTGTCCGTAACATTCATGTAACAGCACTGCCTGACACTGCACATTGCCCCAGTAAAACAAGGGTTCATTCAGTACCTCAGGCTGGTTTCACAGGAATATGAGGAAGCCATTCAGCCCATTGACATTATTGGAGAAGAACAGGGATAGCCCATTCAGTGCCTCCAGCCTATTACTCAGGAAGGGAAGGAGTCTAGTGTGATGGGCCACACCAGAGCCCCTCGAAAATATTTGAAGGCGGTAGCCTTGATTCTAATGTTTTCTTATTTTAAAGGAAATGTAAAGTGTCTGTTCCAGATGCAATGTGACTGGTCAAAATACTCAGTGTGAAGCTAAACACCATCTTCTTAAACATGAAAGAGAAAATGAAACCAAAGAAAGAGGAATTTAGAATAACGTAATTTTATTGGACAAGTTAACAGAATAATAGATCTAGGAACTATTACTAATGAACTGTTCCAATATAGGGAAATCCCATAAACACAGCCCTTGGCAAAAAGGAATATTCAGACCCAGATTGTCACAAACATTTCTCCAATCCAAGAATTAAAAACAGTATCAAGAGAAATTTCAGAGAGAGTAGCAGCCAGGAGACATCCACTGAAGCTTCCAACTCTGTGGAGACCCCAATAGTTTCTGATGTTACTGAGAAACCAAAACCCAGAGATCCTAATCTGTGAGAGTTGGCCACACCCATTCAGGCTGAAATAAAATTAACCGAAGGCCTCCCTAGCTGTTACTCAAGTGGTCTTAACTGGCAAGCATGGGAACAATCGTTCAATCTCTATCATAAAATAAACCAGGACAAAATAACATCTTAAAGCTGCAACATTGTCAGTACAATGAGCTGTCAAACAGAACCAGGGTTAACCAGTCAGGCCCTTGGCCCTGTCCAATCAGACGAGATTGAAGCCAATCACTCCCCTGAGTCACTTACACAGGAACAGCAGGAGGCCATTCCCACCTCAATGCACTTACACGGGGGCAGAATGAGGTAATATTTGCTGAATCCTGATGAATGTCTTATGCCCAAAACGTCGATTCTCCTGGTCCTCGGATGCTGCTTGACTCACTGTGCTTTTCCAGCAATTGATGCTCTAATCTGATCTCCAGCATTGGCAGTCCTTACTGTCTCCTAATTGATGCTCTAACATGATGAACAAGTGGGGCAGAGGCTGCACAGACAGACTGTTCCACGTTGTTCCTCTTGGCTCCGTTGTTTATGATACACACGTGGGACTTTAACATGGTTTTCTAGTGGTGAGGAGGGAAGCCATATGTCTTGTGTAAAGTCTCAAGAAGGCAACTTCCATCTCCAAGAAGACAGCCTGGTGTTCTCTATGTAGGGCGGAAGCTGGTTGGAATGGCTACCTGTTTCAGATGGAAGGTATTGTGGCTGCTATTGGGGATTGTGAGCAACATGACGGTTCAGTAGGGTTCACTCACCGACTGCACAATAACGGAGCGAGAGTTAATTTAGGCAAATAAACTATTCGGAAAGTCACGTTAGACTGATGAATGGACTCTCTAAGTTCAGTTAATGGTGATCTTGTTCATGTTGATCTTGTCTAGTGCATGTCCTGTTCAGTGTAACCTGTATGCCTTACTCTGTCCAAGTCTATTTCCACCCTATGATCTGTCTGGCCATGCTTACTATGATCATCCTCCACTGCTCAAAAACAAAGTGTTTCCCTGTACTGAGGTACACGTGGCAATAAATCAAACCAATCAATCCTGAGTAAAGTATGGAATTTCTCTCCCTGTCAATGTCTCTTTTGCAAATAAGTGATCGCTGCCACTCCTCGTGTTTCAGCGTCACCATTTCTTCGTCTCTCACAGCTCTACAGTTTAAACTCTCAGCTTATTCACTCTATCCTCATGTTACCATCACCCGTGTCTGTGGTAAGGAGATCATTCCTTAAAAAGAGCATCAAATCTGTAGAGAGTGCCCCAAAAGCTCTCTCAGCAAGGCTCTACAACAGCAGAAAGACGGCTTTACTTATGTACTCGAATCATCTTACAATGAAGGACAGCATACCATTGACTGCACCCATTACTTACACAGGGTTTGATTCAGAGCAGTCAGCATAGACTTGTGAGTGGGAGATTATGCTTCCCAAATTTCTTAGAGTCCTTTGATGAAGTTACCAGGACGTTTGATGAGGGCAGAGTGATAGATGTAGTCTCTATGGATTTCAGTAAGGCCTTTGATTAGGTTCCACATGGCAGGCTGCTCAGGAAGGTTACATCTCGTAGAATGCGGGGGGAACTGGCCAACTGGATACACAGTTGGCTTGATGGTAGAAAGCAGAGGGTTGAGTGGAAGGATGTTTGTCAGACCGGAGGCTTGGTCCATTGCTGTTTGTTATCTATGATTTGGTTGAGAATATGGAAGGTATGATTAATAAGTTTGCAGATGACACTAAAGTAATTGGGAGCGTGATCAGTGAGAATGTTTATCAAAAGTTGCAGCAGGACCTTAACCAGGTGGGGAAATGGGCCGAGCAATGACAAATGGAATTTAATATAGAAGCGTGAGGTCTTGCATTTTGGAAACTGAAATCAAGGGAGGAGTTTCATTGTAAATGGTCTTAAGGGGTGCAGTGGGCAGAGGGACCTTGGTGTTCAGGTGCACGGTTCTCTAAGAGTGGAGTCACAGGTCGGCAGGGCAGTGAAGAAGGCTTTTGGCACATTGGCATTCATCAGGCAGGATATTGAGTATAAAAGTTGGGAAGTAATGTTACAGTTACACAGGAATTTGGTAAGGCCGCACTTGGAGTATTGTGTTCAGAGTTTGTCACCTTGTTATGGGGACGATGTTATTAAATTAGAAAGAGTGCAGAAGAAATTTACAAAGACGTTGCCAGGACCCAATGGTCTGAATTATAGGGAGAGGTTGGACAAGCTAGGACCTTTTCTTTAGCGTGTAAGAGACTGAGGGAGTCCTTATAGAGCTGTGTAAAATCACGAGGAGTATGGATAGGGTTAATGCTCTCAGTCTTTTTCCAAGGTGTACAGAATCGAGGATTAGAGGGGATCAGTTTAAGGTTAAAGGGGAAGGAATAAAAGGGAACCTGAGGGGCCACTTCTGGTACAGGGATGAGTTGCCAGCAGATATGGTTAAGGGGGGGTACATTAGATTAGATTAGATTACTTACAGTGTGGAAACAGGCCCTTCGGCCCAACAAGTCCACACCGCCCCGCCGAAGCGCAACCAACCCATACCCCTACATCTACCCCATACCTAACACTACGGGCAATTTAGCATGGCCAATCCACCTGACCTGCACATCTTTGGACTGTGGGAGGAAACCGGAGCACCCGGAGGAAACCCACGCAGACACGGGGAGAACGTGCAAACTCCACACAGTCAGTCGCCTGAGGCAGGAATTGAACTCGGGTCTCTGGCGCTGTGAGGCAGCAGTGCTAACCACTATGCCACCGTGCCACCCACGAACAACCAATTAACAACCCATTTCAAAAACATTTGGATAAATATGTGGATAGGAAAGGACTGGAAGCATATGGGCCAACTGCAGGGAAATGGGGTTAGCGTGGATGGATATTTATAAGGTGGACTCGAACCTCTCTGTTAATTAAACCCGAACACCCAGAAAAGCTCGCCTCACCTTGTAATCTGTTAAAATATGAGCGACAGAGATCTCCTACATTCCACTATTAAAACAAAAATTATCAAATTAGTTTCTTAACTTTAATAGTGAACACTAAACAACAACTATTCGCAAATACAAGCCCCTCTTTTCTTAGCTACTTACTATCTGACTCCAACTCTGTAAAAATATGCTGTTCCAACAATCCACATATGAAACATTAAAATCTCAAGACCATACAGTCTCTATCTTTCCCGCTGTGTTCACTCTTTAAGCTGGTGATCTCCCTGGGTCATGTTTTTTTATTGCAAGTAGGTTTACATGAAAATGTGTCTTTGATAGAGAGTGTTTGAGATGGTCACTTAGCACTCCTGCTCTACAGCAGTTGCTCTATTGTTGGATGGCAGCAGCTCTCCCTCCAGTGTTCAAAATGCTGGATTTATATACTCGCCATGAAATAATAATTCTCATAATTTGATTGCTGTCCAGGTGCCCAAACAATAATATTCAAATTCTGTTGATTTCTGGTATCCTGAGCGTTATTTAAACTCTTTGGTTGCATTTGGATGGCTGTCAAAACAGCAACCAAAACTCAGGTATCCATTTCTCAGCTAATGGTGACATGTGGAACAGTGTGACCTTTAGCTGGCATCTGTGGCTTTAATTTCTATTCAACAAAACCCGATCTGTCTTAAAGTGCCCATACATGCTTTTGGCTTCATAACATCTTCCTGCTTCAGAAAATAAAATGAACCAGCAGAATGAAAAGATGGCATCATTCGTTTTCCTCTAATTCTTAATCCCAATTATATGAAATACAAAAGTAGTAATCTCAGTTAAATCATTCATATTAATTCTGCACACCAATACAACACTGGAATAAGTCTAATCTTATCTACACTGCTTTCCTTTAAATCCGCGAAAACCCATCTGCTATCACATTGTAGGGGCCACAGCCTGTACAGTTTGTGAGTTTAAAGTCGGTAAGGTAAGACTCCAATTAAATAGTCTCATATTCTGGTCTTTAAATATATCAAAAAATGTGAGAGATTTGTTGTTGTCCACAACCATCTCCGACAATTTGTTTGTCATATAAACATTAAAATATTGTCAGGCCAGTATGAAAATTAATCATTCTTTTTCAATAATGAAGATTTTGTATTTTTTTTCTGGTGGATATTGAGTTTTTTCAACAAGTAGCCAATTAGCCATACAATTCCGTCATCCTCTTTCTGTATCAATACATCTCCGACCCCTATATCCCAAGCATCAAACACAATTTTCAAAGGGTTTCAGAATATTTGGTGTAGCTAAAACTGATGTGGTGATTAATCCTGCTTTAAAATTCTCAAATGCCTCCTGGAATTGTTCTATCCACCACAATTCAATGTTCTTCTTTAATAAGTCCATTAGAGGTGCCAATACGCTGCTGAAGTTTGGGACAAACTTCCGATAGAATCCATTCAGTTCCAAAAATCGAAGCACCTCTTTCTTCGAGGATGGTCATGGAATTTCCTCAAAGCCCTTCGTATTTGTGTTCCATGGGGTCAACCTTCCATGTCCAATGCAATATCCCAAGAATGTTACCACTGCTTTCGTGAATTCTGTTTTCTTTAAGTTTATTACTGAGTTTGCTTCTTGTAATCATTCAACATTATCGGTCAACTGTAACATGTGAGCTTTCAATCACTTGCTAAAGATCACTACATCATAAAGATAAGCTGCAAAATTTGTTCATATGGCCACAACTCTGTTTCTGAGTCTTAAATGTGGCTTGTGCATTATTCATCCATATGAAATATTCGATAAAGGTTATTTTGTCATCTCTGGTATCTTTACTGGGTAGTTAAACTGACTCCACATTTTTTTTTTATTTGAAAGGGGCCACGAAACCTGGCTTTGAAGAGATTTCTTACCACTGGTGACAATACTAATACGTCATCCCCACGGGAAATCTTCAAAGTTTCAGAGTTTGTATTTGCCACCTCCTTCACTCTATGCTGTGCTCTTCAGATACTGTTTAGCAAACTCACCTACTCCATCTACTCTCTCCTTCACCTCACACACAGAATCCAGGTGTGAGATTTCCGACTTCGGTCCTGTCAATTTATATTTAATTAATTTCAGAGGAGCTCTCACTTCATGTACGAATATTAACTCAAAGGAAGTAAAGTGAGTAGATTTATTTGGGACATCACTAATGGCAAACACTTCAATGGGACACCTTTATCACAATCATTTGGCCAACCCTGACAGTAGCTGTTAACATAGTCTTCAGCATCTGATGCTAACTTTACAAGGCTCCCTGGGATTCAGGATGGGACGCACTTGATTTGAAGTGTTGTATGCCTAAGCCATCCATGACTTCCTTAAACAGCTGAGCGGTAAAATGAGACCCTTGGTCTGACTGAATCTCTCTGGGCAGCCCACAGCGTGTAAAGAAAGCTACCAACTCCGCCACCTCCCTTTTTGCCTTGGCACTCCAATAATGGAATTGCCTCTGGAAATCTGGTAGACACATCCAAGAAAGTAAGCAAATATTGGTTTCCACTTTTACTTTAGAAAGGGGAGCAACACAATTTATCATAACACACATGCAAGTTCTTCGAATGCAGGAATTGGCAAGAAAAGTGCTGGTTTTGTTACTGCCTGTTACTTACCTACCATTTGGGATGTATGTCACGTACAACAAAAATTAACAGCGTCCTTGTGCATTCCAGGACAGTGGAAATGCTTCTGTACCTTAGCCTGAGTCTTCTATACACCTAAGTGACCGCCTGCAGTTAGTTTATGAGCTACCCATAACACTGTACGTTAGTGCTAACACAATCTGGTGCACGTCGGACCATTTCCCTTTTGCAGTAACCTATCGGGGTCTCCATTTTAATTTTATGATTCTATCTTTAAGTTAATAACGTTCAACAATATATTCTGATTCATTTTCTGTGTGTGTGCATGTGTATGTGTGTGTGAATGTGTGTGTATATATCTGTTGTAAGTCCATTAGCCTTTCTGGACTAAACCCCTCTGCCTGATCCTCTGCCTGTTCAGGTTTATCCTGCACCGTTACATCAAACAGGGGGTCAGTTCACTGAGCATCAACCCATTTGTCTTTTTCGTTCGGTTTTACTTCCTGCTGTAACTTATGACAGTGGGATCTTGTTACTACACAGTCTGGAAAAATTCCTGGGTAATTTTCTTTTAACTCACCAATTCCCTAGTCTTCCTTTGGCTTCTCCACCACAAGGAGTGCCTATCCCTCCTCACCTCCTGCTAAATCGTTCCCAAGAACAAACTGTATTCCTGGACCTGACACTCTGTTACTCACTGTCACTGTTACTTCCCTAATCTTGATTTGGCATTCCATCCTGATGTTACACAAGGGAATGCTTAATTTATGTCCCCATTCCACAAATTAACACACTCTTGATGAACATGCCAGAAAGAGTGAAAAAACCTTTCATCTCTTCCTATTAGAGGGTGAGAGAGTGAGGGCTGCAGATGCTGGAGATGAGAGTTGAAAAGTGTGGGGCTGGAAAAGCACAGCACGTCGGCAGCATCCGAGGGGCAGGGGCGTTGACGTTTCAGGCATAAATCCTTCATCAGGAAAATGGGAGGTAAGGGAGGGGGAAGGAGGTTGAGAAATAAATGGGAGGGTGGGGATGGAGCTGGGTGGAAGGGAGCTTGGAAGGCGATAGGTAGATGCAGGGAGGGTGTGATGGTGATAGGTCGGTGAGGAGGGTGATAGGACTCCTATCAGTGGTAGGACAGCTGGAACCCTCAAACTGTTCCGCATCAATGTTGACTTCACCAAATTTCAAATCTCCCCTCCACCAACCTCTCCCAGATCCAACCGTACAACCTAGCACTGCCCTCTTGGACTGCCCTAACTAGACCTCTTCCTTTCCACCTATCGACTTCACCCTATCCTCCGACATATCACTATCACTCCCACCTACATCATCTTATTGCCTTCCCAGTGACCCTTCCACCAGCTCAGCTACTACCCTCGTATTTATCTTTCAGTCCCATTGTCCCCCAACCACATTCCTGACGATGGGTTTCTGCCTGATATTCGATTGTCCTGCTGTTTGGATGCTGCCTGATCTGTTGTGCTTTTCCAGCGCCTCACTTCTCAACTATTAGAGACTGAGCAGATCCCATATCTCACAAAATTATAACTTCTTGTCGTTCTCCCCCTGTTCTTTCTGAGTAAACTTTATCCACAGAGGTGAATTCTTTTGAGAGATCAGGCACTACCTCCATACCCAGCCCTTGCCTAGGCTGTGCAATTTCCTGCAGCTCCTCGGCTCCACTTGGGGTCTCCTTTACCAGTTTCACTACTGCCACTGGGCTGAGCCTCTTCTACCACATCTTTCCCCAAAGTGTCTTCCTTTAACGCCCAGCACGGTGTGTCCCAGTTTACTGCAGTGAAAACAACTTTTCCACTGTGCCCTTCCTAAACCACCAGCACTGTAATTTTATGTGTTCCACTCCCTTATAGTGAGAGCACCTGAGGCCTTTCACCACCTTTCAACCCCCTTGGGCTTCTTTCTTCACCTGTGGTAAAATATTGTGAACTACTGTTCGCTTTGTAATGTGTGATCGTCCCTTCTCCCAATTACTATCCCTCACGGGATGAAATTCCTGCCAGAAGCTAAATTTCATCACATTGCACAATGCATATTTACCTGCCATTTCTGCCGCGCTGCTCACTTCTTGAACTTTCTATTCATTCACATGAATTTTTACTATCTCTGGAAGTGAGTCTTTTAACTTCTCCAGCAGATTAATCTCCCTTCAGGCCTCACAGGTCTTATCCATTTTTAAGGCCAGCACCCACTTGTCAAAATGACTGTTGTTAATTCTTTCAAACTCAATATAAGTCTGACCTGGTTCCGTCTCTATTTTTCTGAACTTCTGTCTATATGCTTCTAGTACCAATTCATAACCAATCAAAATAACCAATTTAACATCTTGATAATCTCTTGATCCCTCATCTGACAGCGCTGCACATACCTCACCAGCTGGGCCCATCAGCTTAGTCTGAACTAGCATTACCCACAAGTTCACTGGACACGTCATCTGCCTAGCCATTTTTTCAAATGAAATGAAAAAGGGTTTGACAATTTTCTCAACGAAATATGGCAAGTTACTAACCTAGTTGTATACATCCCTACGTTCTCCCTTCATCTCCATCCTGTTAATTTAAATTTCTTGTCTAATTCCCAACTTCTGAATTTCAAATCCCCTCTCTCTTTCTTTTTCCTCTCTTTCTCTTTCGTCTCTCTCTGTTTCCATCCCTTTATTTATCTTCTAACTCCAGTTGCCACATTTGCAATTTAAGTTTTTATAACTCTACTGCAGTTGCCTGTTTCTCTGATACATCAAAGTGCTTAACCAACTCCATTACAATTTCAGCTTCCCTTTTCTCCCTGGTTGAACCCAATTCCAACCTATTTGCTAATTCTAACAAATGTCCTCCTTCTGTCTTTCTAAACTTCCTTGGAAAATTTGGGAACCTCTTTAGTAATGTGAACAGCCATTTCCCTCACTTTTCATTTAACCAACCACAAGTAACAAAATTAAACGAATTTTCCCACTGGTTTTATTTGAAGATCAAAGTCACTAATTGCAATGAGTTGGAATTTGCTGCGACCTGTTGTATCTCAAATCTGTTCAGATCGGTCCAAGTGCCACACGGCAAGGCCCCAAACTGTTATGACATCAATGTCGAACCCCTCTGTTAATTAAAATCACACACCTAGAAAAGCTCACCTCACATCATAATCTGTCAAAACGTGAGCGATAGAGAACTCCTAAATTCCACTAATAAACAACAAACAACAATTTATATCTGTGCAAGTAAGCTCGCTGAGCTTGAAGGTATGTTTTCAGAAGTTTCGTCACCATGACGAGGTGACATCATCAGTGGGAGCATCTGCTGAAGTGCTGGTGGGATATCCCACCTCTCTATTTATAGGTCTTGGTTTCTTAAAGTGGGTGAAGTCATTTCCGGTTATTTTAACAAGAGAATGTAGACAGGATCTAAATTGATGCGTTTATTGATGGACTTCTGGTTATAATACGATTCCTCTAAGAAGGTCCTTGCGTGTCTTAGTATGTGTGTGTGCTTTGTCCCAGTCAAAGTGGTGCCCTTCTTTGTCTGTATGTACGGAACGTAGTGATAGTGGATCATGTCTTTTGGTGGCTAGTTGGTGTTCTGTTGTTTATTTACAATGTGTTGTGCACATATGAAAAATGCGACTTATCTGCACACACACATTGATTAAACAGTGTATATAAAATCATTTTTCCACCATTGAAACTGTCCTGTTATTGTGTTACGAGGATAGATTAGATTAGATTAGATTACTTAGTGTGGAAACAGGCCCTTCGGCCCAACAAGTCCACACCGCCCCGCCGAAACGCAACCCACCCATACCCCTAACATCTACCCCTTACCTACACTACGGGCAATTTAGGATGGTCAATTCACCTGACCTGCACATCTTTGGACTGTGGGAGGAAACCGGAGCACCCGGAGGAAACCCACGCAGACACGGGGAGAACGTGCAAACTCCACACATTCAGTTGCCTGAGGCGGGGCGGTGTGGACTTGTTGGGCCGAAGGGCCTGTTTCCACACTAAGTAATCTAATCTAATCTAATCTATCCTCGTAACACAACAACAGGACAGTTTCAATGGTGGAACAATGATTTTATATACACTGTTTAATCAATGTGTGTGTGCAGATAAGTCGCATTTTTCATATGTGCGCAACACATTGTAAATAAACAACAGAGACACAGTTAACGAAAAATGATGCATATGATGTATAAAATTGATAAAACATTAAAACATGATTTGATCCTCTCAACGAACCCTCCTTTTCTGGGATTCCCAACTCTAATCTCTCATTCTTACCAGGATGTGTGCACCAAATTCTTGATTCTGGTGTCCCAATTTATTTCAGTTAATCCCCTTTCTACCGGGACTTCAATATGTTGGCCTGGTGGGTTCTTTCCAAAGCTAGTGTCTGTCATATTATTGGAGATAAATATTCTGGCATCAGACTCAGCATTTGAACATATTACTCTGTTGTACATGCACTGTACCAAGGACCACAGCACACAGGCATTGCCAAAACATTGGGGGATGTTCATCTACTTCTTTCGATAATGTAGCTTTCTCATTTTCCAGATCTCCAGATCTCTATCCTCTCTCTCCTTCTCCCTTTGTAACTAGTTAAGAAATCCACCAATTATTCTTCGTGTCCCGTCTCCCAAAACTCCTCCTTTCGCTTTATATGTAACGCTCTTTCAAGATGTAATGTGGTTATAATTGAGCAATGTAACTACAAAGACATGCGGGCGTAGCTGGCCAGAGTTAATTGGAAGGGGAGCTGAGCAGGAAAGACCATGGAGCAGCAATGGGAGGAGGTTCTGGGGAGAAATTCGGAAGATAATACCAGAAATGCAACCCAAAGAACTTGAAACATACTCAAGGGAGAACAAGGCAGCCATGAGTGATAAGGCATCAAACCAAAAGAGAAAATATACAATGTGCTGAAGATGATTGGGACTCCAGAGAATTCATTGGCTCTGAAACTACATAAGGCTGGCATTACTGACACTACAGAGCTCTTAATCATGGTCAGGTAAAGAACCAGGGGAAACACATTCACTTTAAACACAGCAGATTGGTATTTCTCAATGAAAAATATTTAGGTGAATTAAATATTTGAATTAAGATCAGTTAAATGCTTTTGCGGAATGTGTCAGATTGGAAGCAAGACCCGGGGAGAGAGACCCTCAGCAGGATGAGAGTTTGAAAATGGAAGTATTTCCACATCAGAAACCAGGTTAGGTCACTGAGTGCAGGGCTGATGGGTGAATGGGTCTTAGTGAGAATTGGGGAACAGACAGCAAAATTGCATTGCAGATATTGCAGCTCGAAACTGTGTATTCACGTAGTGCTGTAGATCACAGAAGCAGGAGAAGCAGATCTGCATTCAAACACAACCTGTAACTTTTTGCCAGGGTAACACCTCAGTCTGTCATTGGCATCAACACCATCTATGGCTCAGTGACGAGGGTGGGTGAAGATGTCAGGGTCAGAATCACGTGAACTTTACCTGATGCTAACTCATTAAAGCTACCAGACTTGACCAACAGATCTGTTCGAAGCAAACTACTCCGAGGTCTGAAAGTATGAAACCGGACAGAAAACCCAGCCTCAGCATCAATGTCGGAAAAGGGAATGGGAACACAGTCCTGTCGACCCTGCAGAAACCTCCTTCCTAACATCTGAGAGCTTGTGACAGCATTTACAGAGCTTTCCCACAGACTTCACAGAAACATTGGGAATGGAAAACACATTGAGCCTCCCCATTCTAGTTCATGGAAAAACTCTCCTCAATGCACTTACCCCACACGATATACATATCCATTCATGTGAATAACCTTGGGAAGCTATAAAATAGGCGGTGCAGTAGTACCTTTGGTCCATCGAGTTTGCGAACCAATTCAATATAATGATGGTTGGCCCTTCATTTCCACACCGTACTCCTGCTCTTCCACTATCCCTTTACTGTCTCTAAATCCTTATTTATAATCAGTGTCTCGGTTTCCAGGTGCGAGAGAATTCCCCAGGTTCCCGAGTCATTGAGAGCAGACATTTATTATCATCTCAATGCAGAGTGACTGCCTGTATCTAATACTGTGGCCCCTTGTTTTACAAGTCCCAGCCAGGGGAATTATCATCCCTGCTTCCAATCTGTCTCACCCTGTCAGAGTTTTATATATCTCACTGAGATCTCCACTCATTTTCCTAAACCCCATGGAATACTTGCCCAGTCTCCCATACTCTGCTCCCATAACAAGCCCGTCATCCCAGAGACCAGTCTGGTCATCCTTCACTGCTCTCCCTCAATGTCAGGTTTGTCCTTTATTAGGTAAGGAGACCAAAACTCCCCACAATAGTGCACAATGTTCAAGATAATATCTCACCAAGGCCCTGTACAGCTGCAGTAAGACACCTTTTCTCCTGGACTCACATCCCCTGAAATGAAGATCCACACACCATTTATCTTCCTCACTGCTTTCTGTTTCGGCAATATTACTTTCAGCGACTGGTGTACAGGGAGATGCAGATCCTTTTCAGTGTTACAGCTCCTCACTTGGTGGGTCTGTGTACACTGGGCAGCGTGCCAATGCCATGCCCAGTTTTGACTTCTGGTTACAGAACTCACTGCACTGCAGGGGCCTCAGAGGTTTATGCAGAAGGAAACAACAAACAGGAGCATACGTCCCTTTGTAGATCAACATGTTTCAACCAATGCCTTTCAAATGGTAGGCTGCCAATTTATCGTTTCCACCAAAGAGCACACCGTCTCCTCTATCCACATTTTTCTCCATCTGTCACGTATTTACCCATTCACTCCAATTGTCTTCTCGGTGCTTTTTTATAACCTCCTCACCCATCCACAATCCCACATCCGTTAGTGCTGTCAGCAGGCTGGGATATATTGTATCTGATTCCAGTAACCAAATGTTTAAAGGGCATTGTGAACAGCTGGGCCCCAAGCACCGATCCCTGCGACACCTCAGCAACCGTCCTCTGTTAATTTCTATTTATTTATTTCGTGAATCTGGGTGTCACTGGCTGGGCCAGCATTTATTGCCCGTCCCTCGTTGCCCTCGAGAAGGTGGTGGTGAGCTGCCTTGTTGAACGCTGCAGTCCACCTGCTTGGTTGACCTCAAATGCCATTAGGGAGGGAATCCCAGGATTCTGACCCAGTGACTGTGAAGGAGCGGTGATAAAATTCCAAGTCAGGATGGTGACTGGCTTGGAGGGAACCTGAAGATGATGGTATTCCCATACATCTGTAGCCCTTGTCCTTCTAGATAGACATGGGAGTTGTGAAGATGGTCTCTGAGGATCTTTGGTGGATCATTTTATTGCAGCGTGTAGATAGTAAAACACTGCTGCTGCTGCTGCTGCTGAGCGTTGATGGTGGAGCATTGTGGATGAAGGGACAGTCAAACTGGCTGCTTTGTCCTGGATGGTATAAAGCTTCTCGAGTGTTGTTGGAACTCCACTCATCCAGGCAAATTGGGAGTCTTCTATCACACCTCTGACTTATGCATTGTAGATGATGGACAGACGTTTGGAAGTCAGGATGTGAGTTACTCGCCGCATTATTCCTAGCTTCGGACCTGCCCTTATAGATACTGTGTTCATGTGGCGAGACCAGTGAGTTTCTGAGCAATGATTACCCACCAGGAATTTGACACTGGGTGATTCAGTGATAGTAACACCATTGAATGCCAAGGTGCAGGTTAGATTGTACTTTACTGGTGATGGTCATGGCCTGGCATTCGTGTGGCCTGAATATTACTTGCCACTTGTCAACCTGGATACTCTCCAGATCTTGTCGTGTTTGAACATAGACTGCTTCAGTATCTGAGGAGCCACAAATGTTGCAGAACATTGTACAATCATTGGCGAACATCCCCACTGCTGACCTTAAAATGGAGGGAAGGTCATTGATGAAGTAGCCCTGAAGAAGTTTTCGGTCACTGCTCGAGGGACTCCTACAGACTTGGAGCTGACTTGACTGACCTTTATCAGCCATGGCCACCTTCCTACGTGTCAGGTATGATTCTAACCAGCGGGGAGTTTGCCCCTGATGCCCATTGATTCCAGTGTTGCTAAGGCCCCTTGATAACACACATAGTCGAATGCAGCCTTGATTTAAAGGGCTATCGCTCTCACCCCACCTCTGGAATTCAGCTCTTTTGTCCATGTTTGAATCACGGTAATGAGATCAGGAGCTGAGTGGCCCTGGTGGAGCCCAAACTGGGCGTCATTGACCAGGGTATTACTGAGCAAGTGCTACTTAAAAACACTGAGACCTTCCACCACTTTACTGATGATCGAGAGGAGACTGATGGGGTGGCAATTGGCCGGATTGGATTTGTTCTGCGTTTTACATACAGGAGCAATGATTACTTGGGGAAATTTTCCACGTAATCAGGAAAAGCCATTGTTGTAACAGTATTGAAATAGTTTGGCTAGGGGAGTGGCAAGTTATGAGCACAAGTTGTCAGTACTATTGCCAGAATGTTGTCGGATTATGGACCCTATGGAGTATCCAGTATCTCCAATCGTTTCTGGATATCGTGTGGACTGAACCAAATTGGTTGATGACTGGTAACTGAATTGCTGAGGACCACTGGAGGGGGCTGAGATGGATCATCCACTCCGCATTTCTGACTGAAGATTGTTGCGAATGAATCAGCCTTATCTTATAAACTGAAGGGCTGGGCTCTTCCATCATGGAGGAAAGGGTTATTTGTGGAATCTCTTCCTCCAGTGAATTGTTTCATTGTCCCCAACGTTTCTCGGCTAGATGTGGAACAACTGCAGAGCTTAGATCTGTTCCTTTGCTTGTGGGATCACTTAGCTGTGTCTATTACTTACTGCTTATGCTGTTTGGTGCACAAGTAGTCCTGATTGGTGGCTTCACCAGGCTGACACCCCATTATCAGGTATGCCTGGTGCAGTTCCTGCCATCCTGCACACTCCACTGAACCAATATTGATTCTCTAGATTGATGGCAATTGTGAGGGGGATATGCGGGAGGCCATGAGGTTATGCAGGAGTACAACTTGGCTGCTATTGATGACTCACGACACCTTATGGACATCCAGATTTGAGCTGCTAGATCTGTTCGAAGTCTGCCCTGTTTAGCAACGTGATAGTACCACCCAAAATGGTGGAGGTTATTCTCAATGTGAAGGTGTGATTTTGTCTCCACAATGACTATGTGGTGGTCTCTCTTACCGATCATATCATGGACAGATACTTCTGTAACTGGCAGATTAGTAAGGCTGTGTTCAAGTTTGTATTTTCCTCATGTTGGTTCTTTCCCCACCTGCTGCAGAACCAGTCGAGCAGTTATATCCTTTGGGGCCTGGCCAGCTCGCTGTAATGCTGTCGCTGAGATACTCTTGTTGGTGAACATTGAAATCCCCCACCCAGAGTAGATCTTGCGTCCGTGCTACCCTCAGTGCTTCCTCCAAGTGTTGGTCAGCATGGAGGAGTACTGATTCATCAGTTCAGAGAGGCTGGTACATGGTAATCAGCAGGAGGTTTCCTTTCCCATGTGCAAAGTAATGCCATGAGACTTCATGGGATACGGAGTCACTGTTGAGGACTCCAAGAGCAATTCCCTTCTAACTGTATCCCACTGTGCCGCCACTTCTGCTGTGTCCGTCCTGTTGATAAGACAGGAGATATTCGGGGTAGGTAATGGGGTGTCTGCGATATGGTCATACTCACAGAATCATACCTTACAGACAATGTCAGGCTGTTGCTTGACGAGTCTATTTATTTCTTTTCACCGTTTCCTGCCAGCTGTCCCATTCTAGAAACATAGCCATATATTAGCACCCAATCCACTCAGATTTCATTTTGCAAATTGGGCTTGGAGCTTTACCAAAATCTTTCTAAAAGTCCACATGTTTTACATCCATTGTTTCTCTTTCATTTGTCTCCCATTCTGTTTCTCAAACATAATTCCCATTTCATAAATCTACGTCAGTGTTGCCTATGACCATCACTTTCAGCCACAATAATTTCTCCTCAACCAGTTACTTACTATGTTCTATGTTCAATGTACTCTATCATTTTCCCACACCAGACTTGGTTTTCCTTGTATTGTTTGAAAGTTCTGTGAAGACAGAACTGAAGTAGTGGCTTCATAGTTCTGCCATTTCCCTGTTTCCCATTCTCTATTCTCTGATTTCAAACTGTAAGGAAACTGCACTTGTTTTCTCATATTTCTCACATTGACATAATTTAACCAGCTATTACAGTTCACTCTTTTAACCCTTGTGAATATACTCTTCAGAAAGCCATCAATTCCTGCCTTAGACTGCTCAATAATTGACCTTACACACCATACACTCACAGGAGCACAGACTCTGTGCCAACAGAAATACAGCACAATCTATATTAGTCCCACTTTCCTACACCAGGCCCATAGCCTGGAATGTTATGACACTTCCACGTGCTCGTCCAAATACTTTTTAATGATTGTGAGGTTACCCGTGATAATCCCCCTTCTCAGGAAGTAATCCCAGAACCCCACATCCTCAAGGTGAAAAAAATATTTAAATCCTCTCTGAACCTCAAACTTTTCACTTTAAATGTGTGCTAATTTGTTCTTGACCCTCTGACTAAAAGGAACAGCTGCTGTCTTTCCACCCTGTCCATGTCCCTCATAATCTTATCCTTCTGAATCACTGACCCCTCAGCTTTCTCTGCTCCAAAGAAAACAACCCGAGCTTATCCAGCCTATCTCCATAGCTGATATGCTCCATCCCAGGGAACATCCTGGTGAATCACCTCTGCACCCTCTCCAGTACAATCACATCTTTCCTGGAATGTGGCTCCCAAAGCTACATACAGTACTCCAAAGCCCTGTATTGCTCTTATAATCTACACCCTGATTATGAAACACAACACCCAAGGTCCAATTCTTACCTAGTCCATTAACCTGTCCAGTCACATTCAGGGATGTGTGGAGAAGCACCCTCTGACCTTCCCAGTGTGCTACCTTTCATTGAGTCCTCCCCTGCCTGGTTCCTTCTCGCAAAGTGCATCACCTCATATTTATCAGGGTTACATTCCATCTGCCATTGATTTGCCCATCTGACCAATCATCTGCATCTTCCTGTAACTTAAGGCCTTCCTCCTCACTGCGAACCATCCGGTCAATCTTAATGTCAAACATACAGTTACTTATCACATCTCCCCCACTCTCCACCTAGCCCTCTCCACATTCACATCTTTTTTTATGAATAACACAAACAATAAGGGACATAGCACTGATCTCTGTGGTACACCAGGGGACACTGGTCTCCAGTCACACAAACAGCCTTCTCCCACCACCCTCTGCCTGCTGCCATTAAGACATTTCTCCTTGTAACCTGTCAAGGTATCCTTCATATTGTGAGATTTTACATTATTTCTCAGTATCCCGGCTGGAAGGTCAGAGACCTTCTTACAAAACTAAAAAATCGACCTCCTCAAACTAATTCAATCAAATCCATTAGATGCGACTTCCTTCTGATAAAGTCACGATGATTATCTCTGATCAAACCTTGTGACTCTGATTGGAGTTCGATTTTCTCGTTCCCTATTTTATCCTGTAGTTTCCTTAACAGTGATCTAATACTCACTCGTCTATAGTTCCCTGGTCTATCTCTCCCACCCTTACTGTGAAGTGGAATCGTATTCGCAGTCCTCCAGTTCTCTGGCACCTCCCCTATGATCAGATTCTAATTAAAATAATCAATCAGGGTCATTCCTCCCTTGATCCCGACAGCCGCCTGTGATACAACTCATTCAGACATGGAGATTGGTCCAAATTTGTACAGAACAAAGCCTCAAATCCCTACTCGTATTTTACATCAATCTGTTCAAGAGTTGTCCAGTCCATCTTCTTGAATTCTGTACCTGCATCCTCCTTCTCCCAAGTAAAATAGATGTGAAGGTCTCATGTTACAATCCATCAATATTCTCCCGCTTGACACACAGATTGCCCCTTTGGTTTCTAATGGACACTGACTCTTTGCTGATTATTCTGTTTGACTTGTCCGTGTAGAATATCGTGGGATTCTCCCAGATCTCGCCTACTTGTACTTCCTCATGTCCCTCTGTTATTCAGTCCTTTCGATGTTTCTAAGATTCACTACGATCACCTCTCATGTTTCGAAACTTCAGATTACAGGCTGAGTTACCCCGTCAGACAACCTTGCCAACTTCGGGGTTAATGTGGAGAATAGCTTTTGCAGTTCCTCTGTAGTCAGTATATTCTTTCTTAGATTGGGAATCCGAGCGATACACAATATTCGAAGTGTAGTCTCATTAACACTCGATGCAACTGGTGTACGACATCCTCTATCTTCCAATTACATTCACATGAATGTAAACCTAATTTTTCTTTCCCATTTGCATATGTTCTTCCTAATACCTCTCAGTTTAACTTTTCTTATGAGCTCAGTGTGTGAGTTCTTTTAAAAAGCTCATGAATATCCAACTATACATTATCCATTTGTTGTTCATTGCCTATGTCCACAAGAATCATCTTCAAACCATTCCAAAAAAATGTTTGCCACTTCTGGTTTTCCATTCATCGGTGCATTCTCACACTCCCCAGTTATGTTTTTACCTTCTAAATATCTAGTAGCATGTTCTTTGTAATCGAGTCCAAGAGATACCTGACTGCGGATGACAGGTGAACTGTTCTGTAGTTTACCATTCTCCAAATTCATCCTTTCTTAAACTGTTGGATAATATTTATAACCTTTACCTTATCCAGATTGGATAAATGCCTTTCGGGAATGTGTCGGAAAATAAAGTGAAAATCCGCGATGCAATCAACATGTCTGTTGCTGCTTCCTCTGAAATTTTTGTATGAAGTACATCTAGTCTGTCAGATTTATCAATACTCAATCCACGTTTATTTTCAAAGATGACCTCAACACTGATAAGAATGATCTTAGACGTTACTTACACAAGTCCCATGGTCACTTAGTATTTCTGGGAGAATTTCTGGACATTCTTCAATGAAGATAGACACAAAGAAACTGTTTCTTTTCCCTGCGATTTCTCTGTTCTCTGCAATAAATTACCCTGTCTGCACACCAACTGTTCCACATTTGGCCTTGTTTTTATTTTTTTGATACATTGATAGACGCTTTTTAGCAGTCTTTATGTTTTTCTTTCGTTTGCACGCTTTTTCTCTTTTTGATTTTCTTCTCAGTTTCTTGGTCATCCTTTGCTGGGTCCTACATCTCTCTGAATCCACTGGCTTACTGCAACACTTGGCATTTTTCTAAGCTGCCTCCTTTCATCTAATAGGTAGATGAAGGTGGGGTTAAAAGTGATAGTCGAAGAGGAGGGTGGACCAGATTGATAGGAAGGACTATGGACATATAGGAACATTCAAAAGGGCGGTGCTGACTTAGAAGGTTGGAGGAGGATAAGGTGGGATTAGTGGAAATGGGGAAATGGGGAAATCCACTATGATCCCCTGTGGTTGGAGGGTCCAAAGGCAGAAGATGAGGTTTTCTTCCTCCAGGCTTCTGGTGGCTCGGGTTTAGCGATGGAGCAGGCCCAGGACTCTCATGTCCTTGGCAGAGTGGGAGGGGAGTTAAAGTGCTCAGCCACTAGGCGATGGTGTCGTTCAATGTGGTTGTCCCAGAGATGTTCCCTGAAATGATCTACAAGTTGACCTCCTGCCTCACCAATGTAGAGAAGACCACATTGTCTTTAATGGATGCAGTAGATGAGGCGTTCTGTCTCCCTTCATCACCTTTCACTTTCAACCCCACCTTCATCTACTATCGTAATCCCAGCTACCTCCCTCCTGCCGCACCCTCTTGTCATTTATCTCTCAGCCCCCTAGGCCCATAAGCTTCATTCCTGATGAAAGGATTATGCCTGAAACATCGATTTATCTACTCTTAGTATGCTGCCTGACTGTGCTTTTCCAGCACCACACTCTTCGACTCTGATCTTCAGCATCTGTCATCTCCACTTTCTCCTCACACCTTCATGGTCTGCATGACTCAGATTTCAAATGGTTACTTCAAATACAACAAAAACTGTCGTGTACTCAAACAGCATAAAAGAAAACCAATACATTGTGGTCACTGTTCCCAAAATGTCCTTTCCAGCAAAATTTTCAATTAGCTCTTCTGATCACTCAACACCAATTCCTCAATAACCTGATATCGAGCTCAGTGCTCAACATAATGTTCATGTAAACCATCTCACACGTGGTCATGAGATCCATTTTCCCAGCATTAGCATTCAATTGGGTTAACACAGTTTAGATATAATGTAAGCAGTATATTATTACCGCAGTACCCACAAATGTGTATATCTCATTTCCTGTTTTATAACATGTCCAGCATTTGTATTGCAGCTTTCACTTTGATATATAACTCCCATCAATGTTTGCTCCATCTTACTTGATTCTGTGGATTCTGAGCGATGTGGGCTCTGGAGAGATTAATGGTAGAGATCATTTCGCCACATCATTTATGAACTTCTCAAACTTTAATTTCTCCAGATCTCCCGTTATGCTGATGGAGGAGAGAAGGACAATGATTTTCCAACAATGCTCTATATTCCCCCAGAGAGCTGAGACAACTCTAACCTGGGTGGGATCCTTACAACAGGCTGGTAAAATGTTGCTGCTGCTGTACAGGGTCTTAGTGAGATCTGGAGTAGTGTGTACAGATTTAATCTCTTCAGTGAAGAAATGATGTTGTTATATTGGAAGCAGCTCAGAGATGGTACCCTCAACTGATTCCTGCAATGAAGGTGCTAGCTTATAACCAAACGATGATCACGTTGACCCAGTAGCCATTGGAGTTTACAAAAAATAAAGATGAACTTACTTCAACATCGATGACAGATGTATTCAACGAGTGAAGCGAATTACACAGATAGTGGAGGAACCATTCCGTTCTCCAGTGTGTTACACAGGAACAACAGGAGGATATTCAAGCCTTCGACCCTGTTACACCAAAACAGGATGAGGCTATTCAGCCCCTGGAGCCTGATATACATTTACAGAAGGAGGCCAATTAGCCACTTGAGCCTATAACAGTAGGACATGCTGCACCAGTATCCTGTTAAACAGCAACAGGATCAGTCCATTCAGCCTCCTCAAGTCTGTCACATAGGAACTGGAGGAGGTCACACAGTGACTGGAGATTGTTACACTGAGATAACAGGAGGCCATTCAGACCCACCGAGCCTATTGCAAGGGAATTGGATAAGGATAAAAACTATCTGAGACTTCTTTAATGAGAAAGTTCAAGTAATTTCGACACGTGTCTGTTGTATGGGAACAAGATAAGACCAATCAATCCCTCGGAACCATCTCCCGGATACCTGAGGAGACCGTTCAATATTTCCATGGAGAAGTATGAGAAGACCGATCAGCCCATCAAAATGTTCGAGAGCAACAGTAAGATTCCATAATCTCCCAATCCTCTAAAGCATCAATAGGAGGAGGTCATTCTGGCCTTGGAGACGACAACATGGGAACACCAGAAAGACGTCAGCCCATCGAGTTTGTACAACAGCAGGATGGTGAGTCCATTCAGCCACACATGACTCTTATACAGCAACTGGAGCAGATCTCTTAAAAACGTTTGCCCATTAAATAGGAATTCAAAGAAAACGTAAAGGGTGTCGAAAGGGAGGAACTTATAATAATGGTATACATTCGGGACTAAAGTGTAACAATAAACCATTATAATTTAAGGCTAATTGTTAGAGTCCATTGTTCAGGACATTTGCAAAGTTAAACCACAATCCAGCATAGTCAACATGGTTTTACAAAGGACAATCAAGTTTGAAGTGTTTGCTTGACTTATTTGAAGATGTCACAAAAAAGTTGGATCGTGGGAGATGGAACATATCTGGTCTTCCTGAAGGCATTGGATATGTCGCTTCTCCAAAGAGTAAGTGGTAAGATCAGACAACATGGGTTTAGGAGTAATTTATTAGCTTGGATGGAGGATTGGTTAACCAACAAAATGGAGTCAGATGGATTAAATGTGTCATTTTATTTTGGCAAATGCAATTTGTGGGGTGCCATTGATTTCAGTACGCATGCTTCAACCAGTTGCATTGATGGTATTACTGTACTCGATTGACGGGAGAGAAAATACAATGCCACATTTTCAGATGACTCTCATCGGTGGGAAATTACTTCGGAAAGATGATGCAAGAGATTTTAAAACTATATGGATAGGTTGCGTGAATAGGCCAACATTTAGCAAGGAAAATTAAAGGGAATAAATATGGGGCTATTCAAATTGGCCAGTATAATAGAAAGACAAATTATTATCTAAGCGGAGAGCAAGTTCAAAGTATTTAGATGCAGAGGGATCTGGGTGTCTGCTTGCATATCACAGAAAACTTACCTGTGGGTACTTCAAGTAATGAGAAATGCAAGCATAATTTCAGCGTTTATTTGTAAAAGGATAGAGTAGAAATGTAGGGAGTGTTCGTGTAGCTATGCAAGGCATTAGTGAGGTTGCAACTGGAGTACAGTTTGGGTGTCCTGCAGAATGAGGTATTTCCATTGGAGGCAATTCAGAAGAGCTTCATTAGATTGATTCCATATTTGAAGTGTTTGTCTTATGAAGAGTAATTGAGCAGTTTAGGCATATACTCTCGAGTTTATAAGAATGAAAGGAGATCTCATTGAGGTCTGTAACATTCCAAAAGTAATTGAATGTGTAGATATGGAGTGGATGTTTTTTCATGTGGCGCAATCTACAACAAGAGACTAGAGTTTTAGGATGAAGGGATGGCAGGAAAGTGGAACAGAGATCGTATTGACATCAGCGTCATCGAGGGGTTGGATTCCTCACAGATGCTCCTTGTTCTTCTTCAACCCTTCGACAGTGTTTCACTGGAATGGGGGAGGACTGGGTATCATACATGAAGCAGGCACTCAGGATAAATCAGTCTCAATCAGTTAGACAGAACGTAACCAGTAGGGTCACACAGTGACCAGCGCTGGGTTCTCAACTTTTTACAATCTATATTAATGATCAGGAGGATGGAACAGATATCCAGATGCTGAGTTTGGTGATGTCGCTGTGGTAAGCAAGAGATTAAATTATCAAGAGAGGGTGGAGAGTCTGCAAATAGATTCAGAAATGTAAAGGCAATAGATAATAGTTTAGCAGGTGGAATTTAACATGATTTAACCTGTCATTTCATTTCCAGGAATAACGGAAAGCAATATGTTACTGAAATGGAGAGGGATTACAGGACTTAATGATACTGTGTACTGGGGGGTTCACTCAGCCCCGTTCAGACATGGGAGGTTTTGCTCCATCCCTGATCGTCTACTCCCAGACAGTCAAAGTGACCCGCTTGCTCTCCATACACATAGGATACTTTGATCTGGTTGATTGGTGGTGGGGATGGTGTTTTGAAACGTGCATCAAGGGGACGGCCTTTATCCAAGATATATTCATTTCTTTCTACGTGGAGACCCGATGACGATGGGAATGGCTGACTGCTTCTGAATGAACAGACCATGACTTCTGCTAGGACAGTGGGTATTCATCAACATGATGTAGTGTGCATGGGCATACTGTAACATTAATAGGGAGAGAGAGAGAGCTCCTTCAGTTCCTCTACCTCTCCGCATTGACATGGATACTCTGCAGATGCCATGGACACCATCGGGAATCCTACCAAACTGGATACAACCGGCAGCTCCCTGCTGAGGGAGAAACAATCTATTTACCTCATCCACCATATATATCCTCCATCACCGAATGATGACATTGTTGTTGAGATACTGGGAAATGATGGATATGTCACCTAGTCCTGCGTGGAAAGTTCTGGATCATAGAAACTGAATGAAACTGTGACCCTAACAGCCCCTGGCAGCACTGTCCTCCCCCTAGTGTGAAGCTGCAGGTCGTGTTGAAGGAGGTGACACCGCTCTGTGACCAGCTCCTTGTTCAGTCATGGTCCCCTCACACTTTGATCCTAGGTTAAGTGGAGTTTGGGAAATTGTTCCTGGAAAATCCGGGGTGGATACAGCAGACCCTCTTCCCACACACACTCACTCTGTGGTTTCAGAGCTTCCCCTCTCTGCAGCCTCTGCTCCATTTGTTGTTCATTTTGCAGGCTCAGATGCTGTATCCACAGTCCCCATACTCCATCCAGAGTTGGGTCACCAAATCCTCAGATCTCACTGAATGTCTGAGGCAACTTACAGCACAACCTCCAGCAAAGCACCCCCTGCCCTTCCACTAAATTTTCATTTGCAGAAGCCAGTCAGAAGCCCCTCGCTACAAGTGTTTTGGACAAGACCAGATTCCCTCAAAATATTTCCAGAAGGTCGTTTAGACCCAAACCTTCCCTTACTTTAAATATAGATGTGAAGTGCGTGTTCCAGTTATGTTGTGACTAGTCAAACCACTCGACATTGAGCAAAATATAATCTATTCAAATGCTTTAGTTAAAATACAATCAAAGGAAATAATGTTTTGGGATAGCTTATATGTTGGAACACTTACACAAACAATAGATACTTTACCTTCTTGGTTTACACCGCTTGGCACAAAGATATATTCAAATACAGATCCTAACAGCAGTTTTCCAATCCAGGGGGAAACAACATCAACAGAGCTCTCAGAGAGAAAAGCAGCTGGGGATCATGTATTGAAACTTCCAACCCTTCTGGGATCCCCAGCAGCTTCTGGATGCTGCAGCTAAAAGTAAAATGAGGAAATCTAGTCTGGGAGAGCTGGCCACTGTCCTTCCATTGTTACCAAAGTTTTAATGAAACCTAAAATCTCAGTTATTTATTTAAACTGTTTTCAGACAGCAGTTCTGCACCTCTGCCTTTAACACCTCTCTTCAAAATAAAACCCAAGAGAAATAACCTTTTTACAGTGATAGTATCCTCACAACTCCATCTTTAATAAAATAATCCATCAATACACAAAGGTGGATTCATTTTCGACCTCCTAATATTCCTCTATTAGTAGACTGAAATGCATTTATATTACATTGACTCTGAGCATACAAATATTCACATCTATTTCGATTTCAGTCATTTTACTCCTGCCACAGAATGCCTTTGTCTTTCTTCATCCAAGTCTCCACACTTAGGTTTTATCGCCCTGTCGCCTGTATAGTTTCAAACTGAATGGCAGCAATAATAAGCTCAATCGAAACAGACTGGTATTTTTCTCCCTAAACTTCACCAAAAATTTTAAGGGGTTATGATCAGTGATAAAGATTTGTCTCAGGTATGTTATTGGCAATGTAAATCTGAAATATTGCAACGCCAACTCCAAGCTCAAGGCCTCCTTCCCCATTGTGGAATAAATCTGTTGATGTTTCCACTGGACACGCCAATCACACGTTACATAATGGAGTGCTTCTAATCTTTCCAATCGTCCTTTTGAATGACACAGCTCCTAATGTCTCAGCATAAAAGAATTACATGCTTCTGTATCTCTTAATGCTCTAACCTCTTTACCTGCTTCTCCTGGCCTATGCCAGTAAACCTTTACAAGTCCTCGCACATTCTTCTCCATCTCTCACAGAAACCAAACTTTGATTTCTGAACTCAATCATCATCAGCCATTTCAGCTTCTAATCTTGCTGTTTTAACTCTGCTCTTCCACACGAGTTTTCACGGCTGCAGGAAGTGAATTGTTGAACTTCTCCAAAATAAGAATCTTTCTAAGAGTGTCATAGGTTTGTTCTGTTTTTAATACCCTTACCACCTTTCAAAATTACTTTGTTTGATCTTTTCAAACTCAATGTGCGTTTAACCAGGGACCCTCTTTTAGATTCCTGTAACGCTGTCTGTCAATGTCTGGCCCAAGCTCATATGCACTTCAGATGGCTTTCTTTACCACTCCATACTGGCCAGATACCTCCTCCATTAGGGATGCAAATACCTATCAGCTTTGGATCAAATCAATCCACATGGTCACTGGTGTCTGCATTTGTTTAGCCACTTTCTCAAATGAAATTCAAAAGGCTTCCCCATCCTTCTCATCAAATTTAGAGAATGCCTGGATGCATTTAAACAGAACCTCTTTAGGCCATTGGTTACAATAGGGTTGCTCAACCGCACTATCCTCCTCATCCCACCGACATTCTACCTTCATCTCCGCCTTCTGTATCAACTTTCCCCTCTAATTGCTAACTCTTTAAGTTGAAACTCTCTGCTTTTCTTCTGTCCTTTTCTTTCTTTCTTCTTCGTTTCCTTTTCTTTTATTTCTACTTTTCATCATAATTCAAACTCTTTCAATTCCTTCTCAGGTTCAAAGACCATCATTTCCAAAGAGTTTGATGGCGGTTCCACGAAACGTAATTGCCGATCTATAGCTGTAATTATCTCTCATTTTCTCACAGACAATCGCAACCCCAACTCCAGGTTGTTGGTCAATTCCTAAAGCTTTACCGTCATTCCCTTTTGTAAAACCGCCAACTTCACTTTTCAACACCCAGAGAACTCTTAATGACTGAATCTTTAGATACAAAATACTGTTTAAACCAACCGAAATCAACATCCAGAAAAAAGAGACTATCAACTACCATACGCGACCTTTGAACCCAATAGCCTCCTGGTGCATACTCTCCAATGTCTGCATGAGCTTATTCTGGATGATTTGGTTTCCTCCCATAATCCAAAGATGTGCATGTCAGGTGCATTGGCCATGATAAATTGTTCATATTTTTCAGGGATGTGTGGGTTAGTTGCCTTCGTCGGGGTAAATGTGTAATAATAGGATAGAGGAATGGGTCTGGGTAGGTTACTCCTCGGAGGATCGGTATGGATTTGTTGGGGAGAATGGCCTGTTTGCAAATTCTAAACCCAATTTGGTATTATCGATTTAGAACCGGACAAGAGTCCACAGTTTGCTATCGTCGAACCAGACTGTCTCAAACTGTTTAAAGAAGGTAGGTTGGATGCCAACCTTTCCTTATTTTAAAGGTAGATGTGAGTTGGGTGTTCCAGATGTCAAACTATTCAAACCACTCACCATTAAGCAAAATACAATATATGTAAACACTCTAATGAAAATCCAAATAGAAATGAAGATGAATTTAGAATAATTTTTCTATTGGCAATCTTAACCGAGTAATGGATACAGTACCTTCTACTAATGAACTGTTCCAATATATCAACATCCCATAAACACATCCCTTGGCAAAAAGGAACTTTCAGACATGCATTCTTGCATACAGTTCTCCAATCCAGGAGGAAACACCATCAAGTGAGGTTCCAGAGAGAATAGCAGCTGTGGATAATTTACTGAAACTTACAACCCTTCTGGGACCCCAAGCACCTGGTGATTGTTATAGCTACAATATATAAAAAAACTAGAAATCCTGGTCTGTGCCAGCTGGCCATTGTTACTGCTATTTATTTGAAAACCCTAAAAGCCCCAAAAGTTATTTACTTGAGCCGTTTTCAGTAGGAAGTTTTGCCTTTAAGCCCTCTTACTAAAAAAAGGAGAAAATAACCTTTTATTTAAAAAGTGGCAGCATTGTCAGGCAATTTATATGCGTGGTCCTTTACTCAGTGGGCTTCCTTTTGTTACTGATCGCATGGTCACCTGAGAGCGATAGCCACAGGTACAGACCAAGTTACAAGGTTGTTTCTCATAACTTCTGAAACACGCCTGTCAATGGACCATCACATGGGACATACCAGGAAGTGAAAAACAGCTTGACACACCCCATTTAATTATTTCTGAGCTACACAATGCCAGCACTCGATTCAATAGGGAGGCCAAAACCCAAGGCCAGGGAAAGAAAGAAAGGGACAAGAGATTCACATTAAAGACAGAAACAGACAGTTAATTAACTGAAAAGATGTTGTGGAAATATATGGAAAACGTCAGGGCAGTGGGACTAACTGGCGAAGTGAGATCTTCGAGAGTAAAATTACAAGAATGAGAACATTGAATAAAGACATTGTCAGATCAGCTGAAATGGTTTGTTACATCAAGTTCTCAATCTGCTTCACAGAACACCACAAACAACATAAACTGGGACAAGATGACAGCCCAGCATGGAGAGCTGTGCAGAGCATGCTCGTGTGTTGCTCAGTAAACTGCACTATCTGCACAGCATAGAGAGTATTGCAAACTTTACTAAGATATGCTAACGATCCTCGCAACAGATAACTGCCGATAATTGGAAGGTTTGCTCTCTCTGTGTGTTCATCAGAGACTGAGAGAGTGTGCGCGATAGGCGTGTTTGAATGTGAAACTCATTGTTTGAGAAGGAACGCACATGGAGAAAAAAATTTTAAATACGAACAACAGGCTTTTTGTTTATCAATAGAGAGAACGAGGGAAGTTTCATGGACAGATGAGATAAAGTGTTTGAGAATGTTAAAATAAAGGCATTGCCAGACACAACAGCAATATACATCGGCGTGCACATGAATGACAGATGGATGGGAGTTTGGTGTGAGTTCGAATCAGATTTGCTTCGGCAGGTTTGAAGCCGGGAGCGTCAGCAGCAGATTATTGGCTTCATTAAGATTGTATTTCGTAGCTCAAGTTTCAAACAGCAGATGGAATAAACCAGTGAGATATATTCTGGAGTGGTGAGTATTTCAAGTTCGAAATGTTCAGGGTATGGTGTCAAGAATCAGCTCATTGTCAAAAGGATCTCCCACAGTTGTGACCTGCAGATATTGGCCAGGAATGGGATGGAGACAGTGGAAGGAAGTGGAGTTTGTAACCAGAAGAGTAGAAAGTGACCTCCATGCTCTTAACAGTAAAGGCAATGAGACAATGCATTGTGGTTCTCCCCTGAAACTGAATAGTTCAACATAGAGACCCGTGAGTAACACTGCCAGAGCAGAGAGCGAGACAGTAATTGAACACCTTCATTGATGCAGTTAGTAGTGGTCTGTAGAGTGAATATCTGGATTGTGAGATTCAACAGGAACAATAACAGTGGGAGGAAGTGTAGACAATATGAAATAACAATAATGCACTCATAACTTGTTGATAGAAAACAAAATCTGGATAGTGACACTCACCAGGAACACCAACGATAGCCAGGAATGGATAATAAAAGTATTGAATAATGAAAAGAGCGAAATAGATCCGCAATGATAATGACCACCAATCAAATTCAGAAAGAAAACAAACATAATCGGAGAAGCTCCTGTATATTGTTGGAATATTCCTGTCTAATGTTCTCAGATTCTGATCCATTGTTGGAATATTTCAGTCTAATGTTCTCTGATTCTGATCCATTGTTGGAATATTTCAGTCTAATGTTCTCTGATTCTGATCCATTGTTGGAACATTCCAGTCTAATGTTCTCAGATTCTGATCTCTCCTCCCCTCTCTCTGGATCTGCTGATCCCTGTCAGTGCTGTCAGTGATGCTCCCGCTCATGTTATGGGTTGACACATTGAACGGAGCCCATTTATCATTAAAAGATGGAAAGCTTCCACTGAGATAATTAGACTCCATGGAGATTGGCATTAATCACAGTCACTGAACAAACAGGCCCAGTTAACCAATTCAAGACATCACTTTTCATTTACTGGTTTTGGATGGAATGGATAAGGTTGCTGAGGGATGGACCATAAATCTTTCAATATTTTTAATGTTTTTTCCCCTTGTATATGAGAGTATTAACAGAACACTGCAGCGGTCGATATATGTTCCACTCTGTTTATGAAAATAGGCAGTTATAAAATGACAGATCTGCTGCAGAAAAAAAAATGTCAGGTGGGCAAGTTTCTAGATACCTGAAACAAAGTACGGTACTTATTGACCAGTGTGAGGCTACTCCTGGTTTTAATGCCCTGTTTTCAAATTCTTTCATAACCTTGAGACAGAACATTGAGCTGAAGCTGTATGAGGTGTCACTGAGAGGGCACCTGGAGTACATTGTGTTATTTGTGATTCTGTAACTGAAAAGGAATGGGTCTCCATTAGATACAGTTTACCGGCTGCTCGTAATCCACAGGTTGCTGTGTCTCGGATCTGTTACACAGGGACAGGAGGAGGCCGTGCAGCCTCTCGACTGTGTTTAGAAGAAACTGGAGGAGGCCATTAAGGCTCTTGGGTCTATTACAGAGGGACAGCATTTCCACTGTAATACAGAGGGACAGGAGGAGCCTATTCAGTCTCTCGAGCACGTTATAGAGGCACAGGAAGTGTTTATTTAACTTTCAAGTTTGTTATGCATAAATATTAGTTTTAAATTAATTATGGAATCGGAAATACCTGATGTCAACATTAAAGTTCTAACTTTGAACAAGGCCAATTTTGAAAGTGTTAGGTGAGCCCTGTGAAAGGCAGATTGGGATATCCTATTCACAGGTTAAGGGATGGTTGGAAAATGCAAGTTCATCAAAACTTGGTTTCAGAGAGTCCAGAGCAAACGTGTTCCTATTAGTGAGAGGGGCAAGGCTGGTGGGTGCAGGGAGTGCTGGATGGCTAGATATATTGAGGTTATGGTCAAGGTAAGGAAGGAGGCATATGTCAGGTAAACAGAGCTGAGATCAAGTGAATCGCGAGAGGTGTATAAGGGCAGCAAGTGTATCATCAATCGGGAAATCGGGCCAGGAAAATGTGGACAAGAGATTGCTTTAGAAATTGGGTTAATGAGGCATTGAACAAATTCTACAAATCCTTCAATGGCAAAAGATTAACTAGGGAGACAATAGGGCCCCTTAAAGATCAGTAAGGCTACCTATTTATGGAACCACAACAAATTTGAGGGATACTAAACAAGTATTTCTCCTCAGTATTTAATGTGGAGGAGGTTACAAGAGCGAGAGAATGAAGAAATATGCAATGATACCTTGAAAAGTGTCTATATTACAAGGAGGTGTTAGACATTTTAAAACACATAAAGGTGAACTAATCCCTGGGACCTGATCAGTTGTATCCCAGATGTTTGCGGGAAGCTAGGAAATAGATTGCTTATGCATTTTGCTGATATATTTGTAACATTGATTTTCACAGGTGAGGTGTCAAAAGACTGGAGGGCTGCTAACATAGTGCAATTATTTAAGAAAGTAAAGAAAAAAACAGGTAACTATAGATCGGTGAGCATGACGTCAATGGTGATTAAATTGTTGGAGGGGATTTCGAGGAAAAAGATCGATATGTATTTGGAAAGACAAGGACTGAAGAGGGCTTTGTACATTGGAGATCACGTCTCACTGACTCGGTGTAATCTTTTGAGGAAGTGATGAAGATGATTGATGAAGACAGGACAGTGGATGTTGTCTTTATGGAATTCAGTAAGAAAACCAAAATGTTCTACATGGTAGACTGGTTAGCAAGGTTAGACTGGCTGGGATCCAGGGAGAACTCGCCATTTAGGTCCAAACTTTTCTTGAATATTGGAGACAGGGCGTGACAGTGACATTTGTTCATTAAACTTGGAGACCTGTGACCAGTGGCGTGCCGCAAAGATCAATAGTGGGTCCACTGCTTTTTGTCACTGATACAAATCATTTACATTTGAGTATATGAAGTATGGTCAGTAAGGTTGTAGATAATAACAAATTTGTTGGTGTCGTTGACAGTGATGAACGATCTCTCAGACTATAATGGGACTTTGTTTAGGTGAACCAAGGAGTGGCAGATAGAGTTTATTTTAGTTAAATGTGAGGTGTAGCATTTTGGCAAGACATATCAAGGCCAGACATATAGGTAGGGTCCTGTCGAAAGCTGCCAATCAAGGAGAATTCCATAGAAGTTATCGAATCCCTACAGTGAGGAAACAGGCCTTTCGGCCCATCGAGGCCACACCGACCCTCTAAACAGTATCCCTCTAGACAAACCCCTACCCTATCCCTCTGAACCTGCATTTCCCATGGCTACTCCACCTCGCCTGCACATCCCTGGGTACTTTACTCAATTTAGCATGGCCGATCTACCCTTATCTGTATATCTTTATATTGTCGGAGGAAAACATAACATCCGGAGGAAACTCATACAGACACGGGGAGAATGTGCAAACTCCACACAGGCATTCATTCAAGGATGGAGTTAAACCCAGATCGCTGCGCTCTGAAGCAGCAATGCTAGTCACTGAGCTACTGTGTCACCTTGTGGTTCAGGTTCTCCGTTCCTTGAAAGTGCTGTCACAGGTAAACAGTGTAGTGAAGAAGGCACTTGGTGATCTTCCCTTTATTGGTCCGTGCTTTGTGTCTAAACATTTTCACGACGCGTTGCATCTGTACAGGACATCGGTTTGGCCACTTTTGTAATATTGCCTTTAATTCCAGTTTCCCTGCCGTCGGAAAGATGTTGTCAAACTCGAAAGGGTACAGAAGAGATTTAAAAGAATGTTGCAGGTGTTGGAGGGTTAGAGTTACAGGGAGCGTTTGGATAGGCTGGGGCTATTTTCAAGTGTTGAGGCTGGGGGGGGATCCTTAAAGGGGTTTATAAAATCATGAGGGGCAAAGATAAGGTAAACAGTCAATGTCTTTTCCCAGATAGGCGAGTCCAAAATTAGAAGACAAAGGTTTAAGGTGAGAGGGGAAAGATTTAAGTAAGGACATGAGGGGCAACATTTTCACACAGAGACTGCTGCGTGTATGGATTGAACAGCCAAAAGAAGTGGTGGAGGCAGGTACAGTTACACCATTTAAAAGGCATTTGGATGGATACATGCATGAGAGATGTTCAGACGGAAATGGGCCAAATGCTGGCAAGGGGAACGAGATTTATTTAGGATATTTGGTTTGGCATAGACGACCGGACTGAAGGATTGTTTTCTGTACTGTACATCTCTGAGACTCTATTGCCTTTTGAGTGTATAACACAGGAACAGGAGGAGGCTACTCAGCTTCTGAATTCTGTCAGTCAGATTGTTTGCTCAATTACTGAGAGCAAAATACAAAAATACATCATTCAGATTTTGATGGTGATTTACAGAATCAGGAGAATTGCTTTTAGTCAACAGAAGCTGTAAGGAATGTGAAGAGGCTATTCAGTCCCTCAGTTCCATTCCACAAGAGCAGGAGGTGAGCACAGAGCTATTGGAGCATGTTACACAGGAACAGGAGGAGGACATCCATTTTCACAGACTTGGGATCAGGAAGCAGTCATTCAACTGCTTGAGACTGGGACACAGGAACAGGAGGCAGTCATTCAACTGCTCGAGGCTGGGACACAGGAACAGGAGGGAGTCACTCAACTGCTCGAGACTGGGACATGGGAACAGGAGGGAGTCACTCAACTGCTTGAGACTGGGACAGGGGAACAGGAAAAGGAACAGGAGGCCGTCACTCAACTGTTCGAAACTGGGCCACAGGGAAATCTGTAGGCTAGTGAGGCCCCAGGATCCTGTTACACAGGAACAGAAGGAGGTGCCTCACTTCCCACCAGTATGGGACATTTGGAGAGAAGAGGAGTTTGCTTGGAACAAACATAAATACATGAACAAGTTGCATTAGTGGTCCATTTAATCCTGCCCCACCATTCACTAAGACCACGGCTGATCAGACTGTGATTTCCTCATTCCATTTTACGGAGACTGTACTCTCTGCAGCCTCTGCTCTATTTGTTGGTCATGTTGCAGACCCATCACTCATTCTAAGGATGAGTCAGGATTTGAAGGGTCCAATAACAAGAATGAAAACATAAAATAAAGGTATAGTCAGATGTTTAGTTCTCTCACATTCGCAATCAAACTCACATAAACAGCACATCCATAATACATTAGGGATGGAGCACTGTGTAGATATGGCTAGCGTACTGCTGAATGCAACCCAACAATATCCAGAATGGAACTCTGTGCAGCCCACACCAATACTTGATCTATATTCCTGGGATAAATGTCCAGCGTGGGGAGATGTGCAGACCCCACTAGTTTATTCATATATAAACACAGGTTGTTCTAGTTTTCGGTAACACTGTGTTAGATCACTGCCCAGTGTGGGGAAACTTGCTGGAAGTGACAGGATGTGCAGCTCCCATCCAGTTACAGCGCCAGATCGCCACTGTACCTTGACAAGTTTTGATGTGAAAATCATTGTAAGGGAGAGATGTAAATGAAAACAGTTGAAACACCAATAGTTCTGATTAAGGCGAGTATCCCACAAGTATTTAAAGATGAAATAACTGAGATATTATCCGATGAGGTTCTGTGAATGGTACAAGGAAGGAAGAGGGGGTTAGTTGCCTCCAAATCATCAATGGGAATTAGAGGAACAAATATGCAGGGAAACTGGTGAGAGTAGCAGGAGTATTAGGATTGTCATAATAGGTGATTTAAATTTTCCTAACATAGACTGGGACATCCAGATAGTTAAGAACTTCGATGGAACGTAATTTCTTAAGTTTGTTCAAGAAAGTTTCCCAAACAGTATATAAAGGGTCCGACAAGGGAAG
This sequence comes from Chiloscyllium punctatum, assembly GCF_047496795.1. Taxonomy (NCBI): domain Eukaryota; kingdom Metazoa; phylum Chordata; class Chondrichthyes; order Orectolobiformes; family Hemiscylliidae; genus Chiloscyllium; species Chiloscyllium punctatum. The sequence goes on from NW_027309867.1 coordinate 391,515, forward strand.
GGACACACTCGACCTACTGTTGGGAAATAGGTGACGGTGGTAAAGTGGGGGAGTATTTTGGGAAAAGTGACTGGCGTTGTATTAATTTTAAAATAGTTATGGGAGGGACAAAATTGGTCCACAGATTCAAGTTCTAAATTGGGGCAAGGCATATTTTGTTGGAATTAGACAGAGGATTGCAGTGTTAATTGGAGTAGTTTGTTTTCAGGTAAAAGGATGTCGGGCACGAGGGAGGGCTGTAAAAGTGAGATAGCTCGAGTTCAAGGTTTATATATTCCTGTGAGGGTGAAGAGAAAGTGAGGCTTGAAGAGAAAACCCTGGATGACAAGAGATATTCAGGCTCTAGCCAGCAAAAAGGAGGCGTGGTTCAGGTACAGGCAGCTGGGATCAAGGGCATCCCTGGAGGTACACAGGGGATACAGGAGTTTACTGAAGAAGGAAATCAGGAAGGCGAAAAGGGAGTATGAGATAGCCTTGGCTGAGACGATTAGAGTGAACCCAAATTCACTATAGTAAAGAAAAAGAACAACTAGAGACAGAATAGGACGCCTTAAAAACCAAAATAGGCACGCATGTGTAAAACTACAAGAGATGGTTGAGGTCCTCAATTTCCCCTCTGTGTTTACCATGAAGAAAGACATGAAGTCCTGTGACCTTTGGGAGGTTAATTGTCATATCTTGGTACTGTCGAAATCACAGTAGAGGTGCTGCTGGACATATTAGAATGCACAAAGTCAGATAAATCTCTCGGTCCTGAACAGATATATCCAAGAGCACTGCAAGAGGTGAGAGAAGACAGGGGCCAAGGTCCTGGAAGACTGGGCGGTAACAAATATAGTGCCCTTCTTCAAGAAGGGCTGCAAATAATTGCCTGGGAAATACAGACCAGTAAGCTTCACATCTGTTTGCAGTAAACTACTTGAGAAGGTTCTGAGGTACAAGATATGCATGCATTTGGAAAGACAGAATTTGACTTGGAGCAGTCAGCATAGCTTTGTGCGTGGAAGATCATGCCTTACAAATTTTATTAGGGTTTTTTGAGGAAGTGACCAGGAAAATTGTCGAGGGCAGGGCGGTCAACATAATCTATATGGATTTCAGTAAGGCCTTTTGTAAGATTCCACATGAAAGGCCGCTCTAGAAGGTTAGATTGCACAGACTCTCAGGTAAGCTGGCAATTTGGTTACGCAATTGGTTTGACATTATAAAGCAAAAAGCTATGGTGGAGGTATGCTTGTTGGACTGGAGGCCTGTGACAAGTGGAGTGCCTCAGGGGTCGGTACTGTCTCCATTGCTGTGTGTTATCTAGATCAATGATTTAGACGAGAGTGCACAATGCAGGTTAGTAAGTTTGCAGATGGCACTAAAATAGGAGGTATTATTTACAGTGAGGAACATTATCAGAAATTGCAGCACTACCTTGATCAGCTGGGGAAGTGGGCTGAGAAATAGCAAATGGAGTTTAATATAGATAAATGCAACATGTTTCATCTTGGAAAGTCAAATTCAGGTGGGAGTTTAATGGTGAATGAGAGGGCCTTAAGGAGTGTAGTGGAACAAAAGGATGTTGGAAATCAGGTGCATGGTTGTCTGAATTTGAGTCGCAGATATACAGGACAGTGAAGAAGGCTGTTGGCACACTGGCCTACATCAGGGCATTGAATATAGAAGTTGGGACATTATATTGCAGTTGTACAGGATGTTGGTGAGGCTGCAGTTGGAGTATTGTGTTCAGGTTTGTTCTCCTTGACCTAGAAAGGATATTATTAACGAGAAAGAATGTACAAGAAATTTACAAAGATGTTTCCTGGGCTAAAGGGTCTGCGTTATAGGGAGAAGTTGGACAGGTTAGAACATATTTCTTTACAGCGTAGAAAACTGAGGGGGATTATATAGAAGTGTACCTCTTATCAAATCATGAGAACCATGCATAGGGTGAATATTTCAATTTTTTTTTGCAAGGTTGGAAACCAAGGACTAGAGGACATCTGTTAATGTTTGGAGAGGACAAAAATAAAAAGGAACCTGAGGGTCAACGTTTTTACATAGACTGTGTTTAGCCTTTGGTATGAGCTGCCAGTGGAAGTGTTTGAGATGGGTAAAATAACAACATTAAAAAGGTATTTGGATAAATACATGGATAGGAAAGAAGCAAGGGCAGGGAATTGGGGTGAGTGTGGATGCACATTTTGGTCGGCATCTACCAGCTGGGCCGAAGGGCCTGTTTCCATGCAGTAGAAATGTATGACTGTAATTACGTGTGATTCAGGATAGAGACAGAGAGGGACAGACTGAGAAAAAGTGTCATGGAAAGATATGTTCACAGGTTTTAGAATGCTGATATGAAGACATTTCGATAGTATCATGCAACACGGGTCAGTCTTATGAAGAATTATGAGTGAATGGAATAATGCTGTGAGTTCAGGCGATGGGGAGTTTTGAATGAGCATTTGTTCTGCAACTTTGTAATTGGGAGTGAGGACAGCAGAGTCTTCGGCTCATTGAACTGTATAAAACAGGAATTTGTCTCAGTGTCATTTTCATTGAGTGTGACAGAGGGATTGTCTGTGCGAAGCTGAGCTAGTTTCCTGGTGCTATCTTATCGAACTCACCTCATTAAATACCACCCACCCCACCCAGCTCTCATTGAATGCCAGCTCGATTCTCCCACCCATCATGATTGGAGGTACTCATAGTCGCCAGGGTTTCCCGAGATATTCCGTGTTCCTTGTCACTGGTGCCATCTTTAAAAGGCCAAGGGGCATACGGCTGAGCTTTCTCAGTTTGGAGCTGCCCTGTACAGTTTACCCCGAGCATGGCAGATAGTTTGTTGACGGTGCATGGTGTGCATAGTGGATGGGCTAGTGCAGAGCGGGGCCATTGCCTGCCCAGAGGAGGCCACACCACCAGACCCACCGAGCATGGTCTGTGCTCACCACCAAATTCAGTGTAGCATCTGCGGCCTGAAGAAATGTCCAGCAAAACAGGACAAGCATCAATAACCTTCCCCGGTCTGTCAGGGTAATTGGTCACTGTATTCTCTCTGCTCCCTCACACTCATTGTATATCTGTTATAGCATGACCAAGGCTCATGCTCCACCACTCTCACTGCCGCATGCAACAGCTTCGCTCTCTCTCTCTCTCGCCTTTGAAATACCCCCCAACACAGTTAGAGAATATTCTGGAGAACACCGAATATGGAATGTTCCAGATAGTGTTCCAAATAATGCCCACTTTCAGGAAAATGGCAGTGCCCCAGTGTATAACCACATAAGAGGAAGGAGTAGAGATGCACTTTTCCAAATCACACATATTTCAAACCATGTTGAGGCCATTCAGCCCTTCAAATGTGCTCTAGCATTTAATAAGTTCCCAGCTGATCTGGTGCTTTTCTCAGATACTGGAGCTTTCAGTCATTCAACCCTCTGCATTCCTGTCACTGTCCAGACGGCACTCAGGCACTTTTACCCCAATTTTGTTCAAGCGCCTGTTTGAGGGCATTTCCGATGGAACGCACTCTCCTAGCAGTATATTCCATCAACTGTATACTTTCATGCAACAGTCAGCATGCTTTACACAGACCAAACAAAAATATACTTTCATTTTATGGTTATAGATATCCAATCATACTGTGTAATTCTGGTTATTTCAGTTGACTCACCATAATGATATTAAACCAAAAACAACTTTGAAATACGTCTTGTTATAAAATACAATTTCGAGCAGAGAATGTTTTTACCCTTGCTGGGCCCAAGGGCTTTTTTCCACACTGTAAGGATTCTACTAATTCTAAATCACTCAAGTAAGACACACCCCTTGCTGCCCACAGTTTAAACCTGGAATCCATTATCCCAGGATGACAACCCAGTATGCCAATTATACGGGTAAGAAACATGGTTTTGACTGTATTGCCCTCAATGTGACGCATTGTCATTCATGCTTTAACAGTATTGATAATTATTGGGTTATGACAATACTCCATAAATGTTATATCCGTTATCTGAACTGTACCACTTTCCTTGTTATGAGTGTTTCTCTTGCCCTTTGTCTGTGACTGTTTCTGTGTGTAACAGTTACACAGTCTCCCACTCAGTTGCCTGGACGGCATGTTTGTGATGTAGAGGGAGTTCAACAGCGCAGGTTCAGTTCCTCACACTGACAGAGGTTACCAAGAAGGGGACGCTCTCTCAACCTCACCCCATCACCCGAGATGTGGTGACCCTCAGGATAAACCACCATGAGTGGACTGTCTAATGAGAGTTCTTTGGGACTCTATTCTATCAATGCTAGCATTTTAATACTTTTAAAAATATCTTTATTGAAAAAGAGAATTTTAATATTATAATAAACCAATAACAACACAACTCAATTAACTGATCAAAATTGCACCCATGTGCATGTAAATACAAAACAAGTTAAAAACACGAAACGGACAGAAGAAAAACAAAAATTAAGAGTAAATAATTAATAAATAATACTGCTCATTGTAACAAAATGATAGCTCTCGTTCTTCAAGAGCATTAGCTGATATCCCTTTTTATGTTCATTATTCTTCCTCTTTGGATATAAGATTCATTAGATAATATCGTCATGGCTGTATAAAAGCCCTTCTGAGAGTGGCAGATAAGCGTGTATCACGGTAATTCAAAAAGGTCTGCCATGGTCTTATATAAATCTCTGTTTTTGGTGCACCATGCTGGTGAGAATGGCCAAATGGATATTCTCCATGAAGAGCTTACGACGACCCAACAGACCCGGGCGGGGGGTGGGGGAGGGTGTTGGGTTTTTTTTGGGGGGGGGGGTGGTGATTCAGACACAACAGAATGCTTTTCCTAGCACAGAAACTAAGGATATTTTTTCACTTGTGCATCTGTGTAAAGTACCCTGGGCAGGCCCAGGAAAAGAGAAACCAGGTCCATCTCCAATTCAGTCCCCTCGACCCACTCTATCACACCTGATACAGTGCTCCAATATATATGAAGCCTGCAGCAGGACCACATGCAATGAGTAAGAGTGCCTGTAGTCATTCTGCATTTCGGACATGCTGAAGATAATCCCATTTTGAATGTTGGGAGATAATCTAGTGTCAGATAGGCCATATGAAGAATTTCCAACTGCATGGAAAGAGTCCTATTACAAATGAAATTCTTCGAGCATTTTCACAAATATCCTCCCACGGCTCCGAAGTGTTCTGAACCCCCAACTCTCTCTCGCAGACATCACAAAGCTGCACAGTCTTGTCTAAGAGGACACTCTCCAACTAATGATAAAGGGTACTGTGGGAGAGTGTATTCTAAGCAATAAGCAGCCTCTTCTCTCTATCGGATCTGTAAGAGTCTGGTAGAAATGTTTTTTTCAATCAAATCTCTGATCTGGAAAAGAAAGAGAAGAGGTCTCGACTAGCCAGTCCATACATATGAGTTATTTGATCAAATGACATCATTGTTTCTCCCTCAAATAGCACGAGGTGCCTCAGTAGTGAGCATTGCTGCCTCACAGCACCAGGGTTCCGAATTTGGTTCCGGCATTGGGTGCCTGGCTGTGTGGAGTTAACATATTCGAGGCCTGTCTGTGTGGGTTTCCTCCCACAGTCCAAAGATATGTTGGTTAGATGAATTGATTATTGATAAATCACCCATAGTGTTCAGTGATGAGTAGGTTGGGTCATTAGTCAGGGGAAATATAGGATGGTACGGGAATGGGTCTGGGTGGGCTACTCTTCAAAGGGTCAAAGTGGACTTGCTGGGCCCAAGGGCTTTTATTGACACTGTAAGGATTCTACTAATTCTAAATTACTCAAGTAAGACACACCCCTTGCTGCCCACAGTTTAAACCTGGAATCCATTATCCCAGTATGACAACCCGGTATACCAATTATAGGAGTAAGAAACTATGGTATTGCCCTCAATCTGAAGCATTGTCATTCATGCTTTAACAGTATTGATAATTATTGGGTTATGACAATACTCCATAAATGTTCTCATTTTGTCTAAGACCAGCAGACCAATAAGGGTTCACTTTGTCTGAGAGGGTTCAATATCTAATCCTATTGACGCCGAGTCCTCAGCGGCCCAGGCACTAACATAGGATAAAAAAGACCTGAATTCATAACTTTTAATCTGGGAGATCTACTCCCCACAATGTGGGGTAGTTAAAATTTGGTTAGCTTGATAGAGAGTCGCTTATGGTGCCAAATGAAAGAGTTAACCAGCCATAAAATTTCCTAAATGTCTGTCTGGGAAACATCAAAAGAAGCTTTCACACGGGTTATAGTAAATGAGGAAGGACATTCATTTTAAGAACAGCTATCCGACCTATCCAGGATATTGGAGGTGCCTCCCTTCTTTGAAGGTCTTGTTTAATTTTTCAAACAAATAGACATAGTTCACGTTAAATAAATGATCAAAAATGGATGTAATGAATATACTGAAATAGAGAAACCTCCCCACCCCCCCACCCACCCCCATCCATTTAAAAGAAAAACAGGATTTACCCTCAAAATCTGGTATTTTCCTAAGGCCTCCCATAGGCATGGCCTCCAACTTTGTAAAATTAATCTTAAAGCCCAAAAAGGCGACGAACGAATTAATGCATTGCATCACGTGAGCTGCCGAAATTGTGGGATTTGACAAAAATATAAGACCTTCATCTACCAACAACATAATCTTATGTGACTTCTATCCCATTACTGGGGCAAGTATGTTGGGGTAATATTCCCAATTGTGCAGGATGCCAGCGAACCTAAGATTGTTTCAGGGATGGGGAAGAGATCAACCCTCTTGTGCTATTTATGCGAGTTCAAGAAGAAAATAAAATCTCTACTTGTGAAGTAGAACTGCCTCCAGACATCCACCAGCTCTAGTTCTGCACACAAATCCACTAATTGCGTACATTATGACGAGGGTATTGGGGACCTTTGGACATTCTGTCCACCGTGGGGTGCATAAGAGAGTTGAAATATCCTCTACAATAATGTGCCATGATGCAAGATAACTTAATTTGGGAAATGCATGTACCAGGATTTTAAGCGGGTGCACTGGGTGGCAATTCAAAATACTGTATTAATTCCCACAGTTCAAGACTTTGAGGATCATGATCCTTCCATGAGTGTTTAATACAATCTAGTAATTTAAATGGAAGATTCTTACTATCCATTCTGACCTTTCCCCTACTCCTAGTATTAAAAGACGCAAAATAAACCCGATCATAGCCGCCCTGCTGTAATATCAAATGTTCCTTGTCATCACGGTGCATCTCCTGCAATAGAGCAACATCCACCCTCTTTGATTTTAAGACGAGCAATTACATTTTTCCTCTTGACTGGCAGATCACTACCCTTAATGTTTCAGGTACACCATTTAACCACATAATAATCCATGACACATTGCAGCAACATTTGAATTCGAGTGAGTTTCACATCGAATTACACATCGCTGAGCATTAATGATAAAACACTCAGCGACCCTAAAAACGATACAAACTATTACTACTACAACTAACAAGCTCGCAAAACTTTCCAAAGCTAAACACATTAAAAAAAAACAACGAACGAAACAAAATCCCAAGTGCCAATGACATTTTATATGGAAATTTACCCCGCCCATTGGGGGCGCCAACATATCCCAAAATTTTATCTTCTGCCCACTACCAATATGGCATTCAGGGCAATTAATAACAAAAAACAGGCTTCAACTGTCCTTAGGTCGGCAGTCTGTCATCACAACTACCTTTGTAACTCCCTCCAGCTTGAGCCACACCTCCGACACAAGCAAAGAAAGAGAAAACGAGTAGTAATACTAATGAAGAAGTTAAAAGTGTGAACTCTACCCATCCCCGACTATAATTTAACACTGGTTAATACCAGAAAAATCCAACAAAATTTCTTTAAGGGAGAAACATGATTATCTAAACATCCAGCTTTCCTTAAAATATCCACAAAGTTTTCGCTTTCTCTGGAGAATCAGACGAGTTCATTGATCCATTCAAAGCAATACAGAGCACTGCTGGGAACCTTAAGGAATACTGAATCCTGAGTTCCCTTACTCTTCTCTTGATATCATCAAAAGATTTTATTTCCTGAATCACCGATGCTGAAAAGTCATAAAAGAACATAATGCTGGATCTCTCGTGAATTAAAACCATCGGAAACCACACTGAGCTTCCATCAGTCTTTGTTTATCCCTGTAACTATGTAACCACACAAGGACAGGGCAAAGGTGTTGGTCTGAGTATAACCACCGTGCCGTAACCCAATGAACTTCGGCTTCGAAGTGAAGGAATCACAGCAGCCAGATCAAAGCTGACCACCTGCCGTCTGGCCCAGCAGATCGACGATGTAAACATTCATCGTCCTGTCCCTGTTCTCGAGGTGGTCATCTTGTTCAGTTAAGGTTGGGACCTGTATTTCAAGGGGAAGGATCCTTTCCCGAGAGGAATTGATCACAGTCTCTGTCAATGCAGTTCGTCACTTGACATTGTATGTTCTGTTTCCAAGGCTGTCTAGTTGCTGCTCATGTTTTTGGACAAAGTCTGACAGCGGTTCTAGCCACAGCTAGACTTCTGTTCAGTCATGCCTTCAATCATTTCACTTAAGTTGGTGAACTCAGTAACCAAGGCCTGGTGAGTAACTGGGTCCATGGAACGAGCAGAGTGGGTTGCAGCTACAGCCTCAGGCATGCTCGATGCTTCTGATGGGTGCACCGTGTGTTGGGACTTACTCGATTCTTTCCCGTGTTTTATCATTTCCACTCGACAAAACGGGATTAATAAAGATTCTATAGCTCTTTTATTGTTGAATTTTAAGTAAATGGCTGGGATGGAGTGGGTTAGAGTACCACTTTGCCCGTTCTGTGATGCAAAGCCCAGCAAAGCGGACCTTTTGGATCGTGGCCATCTTGGACTCCCCCTTAAAATTTTATCAACATTTTAAATTCGTTTTGCACTTTATTAATGAATTTTCTGGAGCTGTGTCATTTGGTACCATTGTCTACATTTCCCGCCACACTGCACATTCTTGCCAATCCCCGATAATCCTCGACTCCGTTGTTACTTATGAAACTTCTGTCTGTGCCTCAAAAATATTCAATATCTCTGCCTCCATTGCTCTGCGGGGAAGAGTGTTCGAAAGACCTACAATGCTGAAAGAACAAAACATAAACCGCAAGACCTGAGTTTGAGATTAGTTTTTCTTTGTCTCCTTATCTGAGAAAGGATATAATTACATTGGAAGCAGTTCGTAGATGTTTCACTTCTTGGATTCCAGGGATGAGGGACTTATATTATGAAGGGTTTAACAGGTTACACGTGGAATGAGAGGCGATCTTATTGAAACATACAGGACCGAGAGGAGAGTGGATCAGATATATACCCACTGGGTATAGTCCAAATTTCTTGTAATTTTTGTAGAATCTCTACAGTGTGGAAGCAGGCCATCCCATCCATCAAGTCCACAGTGAACCTCTGAACAGCATCCCCCCGAACCTTCCCCACCCCTTCTCTATCCATGTAACCTTGCATTTTCCATTACTAACCTACCTAACCTACACATGCCTGGGCACTATGGACAATTTAGCATGGCCAATCCACTCTAAGCTGCATATCTTTGGACTGTGGGAGGGAATTGGAGTATCGTGAGGAAACCCACACAGATTCCTGCACAGAGAATACTCAAATTCCACGCAGAGCATAGCCCAAGGTTGGTAGTTAACCCAGCTTCTTGGTAACGGGAGGCAGCAGTGCTAACCACAGATCCACCATGCACATCCATTAGTCCTATTAATTACTTGTGGCTGACTAAAGAAATCTGCCTGACTTGTTCCTATCACTGAACCTGATCCAGTCTGAGACCTTTATCATTGGCCATATCACGAACCTGGTTACATTTAAAATTTGTTGTGAACAGTGGAGGAGTGGGACTAGAAAAGGAAACAGTGACACCCTCCAACCTCAGTCAGAATAGAAATTAGGAAAATTCATTCAAGTGGGAATTCTCTTTGTGATATATGACTCTTTATTTTATATTGAGGCTAGTTTCGTCTGGTTGTCCATAGACGGTGAATCAGGGATAATAGTACATGGAGATAAAAGTGTAGCTGGGACCACAATGAGATGAGCCACGACCTTATTTAGTGGTGGAAAAAAAAACAAATTACTGTGGATTCTGGAATCTGAAACCAAAAGAGAAAATGCTGGAAAATCTGAGTAGGTCTGGAAGCATCTGTAAGGAGAGAAAAGAGCTGACGTTTCGAATCTAACTGACCCTTTGTCAAACCTAATAGAAAGGGAGTTATAAAGAGGTATTTATATGAGGAAAAATGCCTCGATATTTCTCCCCTTTATTTTTAGCTTTCTCTCCTTACGGATGCTACCAGACCTGCTGAGATTTTCCAGCATTTCCTCTTTTATTTACTAGTGGAGTAGTTTCAAAGGGCCGAATGGCCCATTTGTGTCCCTCAGCCCTGTGTTCTGATGTTCCATTCAGCCCTTCAGACCTGCTATATAGGGACAGATCGAGGTCACTCGGATGGTTAGGTGTAGTTTTGGAAAGGTATTTGGAAAATGCAGGCTGGGTTGGGAAGCGACCCCACCGCCAATCCCTGTTTCCAAATTTGCGTCATGTTACAGAACCAGATACGCTGGGATACAGCCCACATACCCCACCCGGGTTAATCCAAGCAAATCCTCTGCTCTCCCTGAATGCAACATTTCACAACACAACTTCCAGGAAAACAACCAGTTACTTTCCAAGAGCATAACATGTGAAATGAATAAATAGAGTAGGCTATTCGGCCCCTCAGATTTGCCCTGTCATTTAATACGAACATGGCTGATCTACTCCTGGGCTCAACTCCACTTTCTTGCCTACTCCGTGTATCCCTCTATACCTCTCTGGGTTATGGAGTTCTGGACATTTACTACCTTCTGAGAGAAGAAATCACTCTGTGTCTCAGATTGAAATCGATGTTCCATATTCGGTATCTATATTCTCGAGTTTGAGACTCCACCCAGGAGTGGAAACAACTTGCCAATACCTACCTTCTCAAGCCCCTTCTGTGTCTTCTATTTTTCAGCGGTATCACTCCTCATTCATTTAAACCCCAATGAATAATCGCCTCACCATTTTAGAGATTCTCAACAACTCAACCCTTTCAGCCCAGGAAGTTGCCGAATGAACCAACCTAGTTACTTGCTGCACCAACATGCTGACTTTATGTTTCATACATAGGGACACTCCTTTTCTGGAAGTCCCCTCCATTAAATAACAACCGGCCTTTTGATTCTCAGAGTCATCCACAACCTTGAATGTGCATTGCATTTAGCTTCCGCCATCAGGCGATCAATATAGAATGTAAATAACTGATTCTGGATTAGTGGTGCTGGAAGAGCACTTTAGATCAGGTAGCATCCAAGGAGCAGCAAAATCGACATTTCAGGCAAAAGTCCTTCATGAAGGGCTTTTGCCCGAAACGTCAATTTCGCTGTTCCTTATGCTGCCTGAACTGCTGTGCTCTTCCATCACCACTAATCCAGAATCTGCTTTCCAGCATCTGCAGTCATTGTTTTTACCTTGTAAATAACTGATGCCATTCGACTGATATTTGTGATACTCCAGCAGAAAGACCTTGAGCATGAAGATCCATTAATCCTGACTGTCCGATTTCTATGTGTTAACCAATCATCATCCCATGTTACCACATTCGCCGTCATCCTACGAACTTCAGTTTTGTGTAAGAACTTTTATTTTGTAATACTTTATGGAAAAGCTCTGGAAAGCCTGGTTTTTACCAGATCCACTTTATCAAGTCCGCTTGTTACATTCTCTGGCATCTCCAGAAGTACTTTGCATGATTTTACAGGGCAAAGTATAATTTCCCTTTCACAAAACTACACTGACCCTGTGTGAAGCTTTTCTAAATGTCCTTGCTGGCCAGGTCTTCCAAATTAAGCTCAGCCCATCTGCTTTCATTTGGCCCATATGCCTCGAACTGTTTCCCATTCATATGTTTGTCCAAATGAGTTTCAAATGTTGCAGCTGTACATGCATTTACCACACTTCCTCTGGCAGCTCATTCCATACACACACCACCCACTGTGTAAAACTGTTGCTCCTTAGTTCCTTTTAAATCTTCCGTCTTTCACCTTAAGCTGTGCCTTGTATGTTTGAACTCCCCCATCCCGTTGAAAAGACCGTGGCTATTCACCCTATCCATACCTCTCATGATTTTATAAACTTCTACAATGTCACCCTTCAACCTTCTATATTCCAGTACTAACTTCAAGAACAAACATTTAAAGATACGCACTGCAAATTTGACACAATATTAAATATGGCAGTAAAACAATACACAGCCCAAACTTCATATTGTTATTTGTTTTTCTCCATATTACAAAATACTAAGACAGCAAGAAACGTTTACTCGTGACAATAAGAAGTCAAACACATGAATTCATGTGTTTGACTTCTTATTGTCACTAGTAAACGTTTCTTGCTTTCTTAGTATTTTGTAATATGGAGAAAAACAAATAACAATATGAAGTTTGGGCTGAGTATTGTTTTATTGCCATGTATAATATCGTGTTAAATTAAAAGGGGTGATGATCCTGACAGTGAAAACGTAATTATGGCCATATCTATATAATGTCACATTGTCAACATTCTCCCTCCTGGCCTCCCTTGTGTGATTGTGTCTTATTTATCTTGCACTCAGTAGAGAGAATCCCTTTCCCCAGCCAAGTCTTAATTTCAACCCGTTCGTTATCTTCTTGCTCACCACTGTTAAAAGCCTGCTTATCTTTGCCACACCCTCTTTTCACTGTCACCCATCCCCCACCTCTGGCAAGCGATTAAAAATCCCAGTTTCCAATCCTTTTCAGTTCTGAAGAAGTGTCACACTGGGCATGAAATGCTCACTCTGTTTCTGTCTCTGCAGATGCAGACAGATCTGCTGAGTTTCTCCAGAAATGAATAGTTACAGAATAAATTTTCAATTAAACAAATAACTATGGATACTGCAAATAAAAGTACAAAAATTGCTGGAGAAACTGACAGCTTTGTAGAGGGTCACTGGACCTGAAAGTTTCACTCTGCATTCACTCCAGAAGATGCTGCAACATCGTCTGCAGTTTCTTCAGCAATTTTTGTTTTTGAACAATTTCCAAAGAAGTATGTCAAAGATGCTCAAACATTCCATCCAAATTGGAGCGCTGTACCATGGAGACTGAACGATAATGCATGGTGACAAGTTCCTTGATTCTGAAACTGCATAAGACTGACATCATTGACACAACGGACATCTTAATCATGGTCAGGGCGAAAAACAGAGGGAAGCATATTCACTTCGAACACAGAAGATGGCATTGCGGATGAAACGTTGTTGAGTGGATGAAACCCCTCAACCTCATCATGATACCACAGAATCACAAATGCCAGTTTTCAATCAATTCGCTTCGCAGCACATGACATGAAGAAACAGCTGAACACAGTAGATATGACAAAGACAATGGGCCCTGACACCATTCCTGCAATAAGACTGAAGACTTGTGCTGCACAACAAGCCGTGTCCCTGGGGAAGCTGTTTCATTCCAGCTCCAACTCTGACATCTCCCTGGCAAACTGGAACATTACTCAACTATGTCCACTCCCCTAAGAGGGGAATAACTACAATCTGACCATTTACCTCCCCTTTAGTCCCATCACGAAAGTCAAATTAGTGGGAATTCTTTTTGACAGAGCTTTTAAGCAGCACAAAACTAACCAGGCCAGTGTGGTTTCAGACAGTCCCCATGTGCAGATGGTGCTGTTGTGGAAATGTCAATAGATTACTAATCAAGACCAGGCTAATGGCCTGGCAGCTGGTGGAAGTTAAAAGTAATTAATAAAATTAATTAAAATCTGGTGTCAGTAATCGTGATCTTGTGTCCAATGTTGATTGTAAACATTGATCTTCACCAATATACTTCCAGGAAGTGAATCTCCCTTGCTTTCCTGGTGTGGCCTAAAATTGGCTCCAGCCACACAGACATGTGATCACTTTTTCAATGGTCTCTAAATCTGCTAAGCAAGACACACTGTTGTATGAAACTGCTCCAAGGTCTGAAAGGATATAATCGGACAGAACACCCGGCCCCAGCCTCAGTATCGGAAAAGGGAATGGGAAAAACAGTTCTGTTGACCCTGCAGAGGCCTCCTTCCTAACATCTGAGAGCTTGTGACAACATTTACAGAGCTTTCCCACGGATTGCACAGAAACATTGGGAAAGGAGGAGGTCATTCAACATATTGAGCTTTCCCCATGCTAATGCATGACCAAAGGTCTCCTCAATGGAGTTTTCCCCAAACACTGTTCATTTCACTGAATATGTTTAAACATTGTGAAATATAAAGTTGGAACTGCTGTAATCCCTTCGGTCCATCAATTTTGTGGCACCATTCAATATACAGGCAGTTCTCCGATAACACGCATTTATTAAATATGATATGGCTGTGCCCCCATGTTTTAGGCATGCTAGCCCGGAGAACTGTCATCCCTGCTTCCAATCTGTCTCGCCTTGTCAGAGTTTTATATATCTCACTGAGATCTCCACTCATTTTCCTAAAACCCATGGAATACAGGCACAGTTGCCCCAAACCCTGCTCCTACAACAAACCCGTCATCCCAGAGATCAGTCTGGTCGTGCTTCACTGCACTCCCTCAATGTCAGTTTTGTCCTTTATTAGGTAAGGAGACGAAAACTGCACACAATACTGCACAATGTTCGAGGTGAGGTCTCACCAAGGCCCTGTACAGCTGCAGTAAATGACCCTTACTCCTGCATCCAAATCTCCCTGAAATGAATGTCAATACATTATTTATTTTCCTAACTGCTTGCTGCTCCTGCAACATTGCTTTCATTGACTGGTCTACAGGAAGATCAAGTTTATGTTCAATTTTACAGCTCCCCACTTGCTGGGTCTATATGCACTGGTCATCGTGCCAAAGCCATTCCCAGTATTGACTTCCGTGTTCAGAACTGACTGTCCTACATGGACTCAGAGGGCTGCACAGAAATAAATAAAAATGCAGCTTAATTTCCTTTATAGAGCAACACTTTTTCAACCAATCTCTTTTCAAATGATAGGCTGCCAGTCTATTGTTCCCATCAATGTACACAACATCACATCTCTCCCAATGATCTCCATCTGCCAGGTATTTGCCAGTCTCTCCACTTGTCTCAATCACCTTGGAGCTTTATTTACATCTTCCTCACCAACTCACAAGCTGACACCATTTAGTGCTGTCAGTGGACTTAGGAATATTGCATTTGAGCCCCTCAACCAAAGATATAATTTGTACTGGGAATAGCTGGATTCCAAATCCTGATCCTTGTTATATCATCCACGCATTCCGTTCAAAAATCATGGTTTTGTTCCTTATCAGTGTTTCCTGCCAGCTCTCCCAATCTAAAACCATGACCACATATTAGCCCCAGTCCCACAGGATTCGAATTTGCACGAAAGGCTTGGGGCTTTATCAAAAATCTTTCTGAGATTCCACTCGTATTGCATTGATACCTTCTCCATAAGAGATACCTTTTGCTAAAAGCCACTTTCTCAAATATGATGCCCATTTCATAAATCTCTGTTCACTTTGTCTATACCCATTACTTTCAATCCAATACTTTCTCTAAAACTGTTAGTTGCTAATTTCATTCTATTCCCTTTTTCTCACCAGACTAAAGTTCCATAGTATTGCTCGGAAGTTTTGTTTTTGTTTTGCTTTCTTCTGTGAAGGCATAACTGAAGTTTTTTTTTCATTGTTCTGCTATTTCCCTGTCCTCAATTATCCGGTAACAGACTGTAAGAAAGCTGCACCTTTTTCTTTTAATTTTGCCAATGATATATTTTCAGAAGATATTAGAAGTTCACTCATATAAGGTTTGATAAGATATTCTTCAGAAACCCATCAATTCCTATCTTAAACTACGCAATGATTGACCTTTCACAACCATACAATCACACAAGCACAGACTCTGTACCATCAGAAATACAGCACGGTCTAGATTAGCCCTACTTTCCGACACAAGGCGTTTAGCCGTGAGTCTTATGGCATTTCAAGTGCACAACCGGGTATTTTCTAATGGTTGTGAAGTTATCATAACAACCCCCATCTCAAGAAGCGCATTCCAGACCCCAACAACTCTGTGTGAAAAACAGTCATCAAATCCGCACGAAACCTCAAACCTTTCACTTTAAAATTGTGGGCCTTTGACTAAAAGGAACAGCTGCTGTTTATCCACCCTGTCCATGCCCCTCGTAATCTTCTCCTTCTGAAACACGGCCCCCTCAGCCTTCTTTCCTCCAAACTAAACAAACCCGAGCTTATCCAGCCTCTCTCCATTGCTGATATGACCCATCCCAAGGAACATCCTGTTGAGTCCCCTCTGTACCCCCTCGAGTGCAATCACATCCATCCTGTAATGTGGTTCCCAGAACTACACACCGTATCCCATCTTGGCCAAAACAAATTTCTGCATAGCTCTGATAATCTATGCTTTGATGAATAAAGGCTGTGTTAACTGTCCACTATGTTTTCTCAAATTGTGTATTAACTTGTGCATCACATTCAGGGATGTGTGGAGAAGCACCCTCTGACCTTCCGAGTGTGCTGCCATTCATTGAGTCCTCCCCCGTCTGGTTCCTTCTTCCAAAGTATATCACCTCATATTTATCAGGGTAACATTCCATCTGCTATTGATCCACCCATCTGACCATTCCATCTGTATCTCGCTGAAATATAAGACTTTCGTTCTCACTGCCAACCACCCGAACAATCATTGGATGAAACACAAACTTACTTATCACCCCGCCCCACCCCTCGTCCATATTCGCAGCTGCATCATTTATGATTACCACAAGTAATAAGGTTAAAAATCACACAACATTGGCTTATAGTCTAACAGGTTTATTCAGAGGCACGAGCATTCGAAGCGATGTTTCTTCATCAGGTGTTTGTGCATTTTGATGAAGAAGCAGTGCTTGGAATGCTCGTGCATCTGAATAAACCTGTTAGAATGTAAGATGGTGTTATGCGATGTTTAGAATTTTCCAGTCCAGTCCAACACCAACACCTCCGAATCACAAATATTAAGGGGCACAGCACTGATCCCCGGGGTACACCATTTGACACTGGCCTTCAGTCACACAAACAGCCTTTTACCTCTACCTCCTGTCTCCTCCAACTGAAGTTGATTTGGATGCAACTTGGCAAGTCCTAACGTGTCCTAACTGCTACCTGGATATTCTGTTTCGCTTGACACATTTGCAGATTATCTGGGGATACTCCCTAATCTTGCCCTGCCAGCAGCAGGTTTCAATGCCCCTGTGTTTGTTAGTCCCCTCCAAGAGAAGAACGTCCTCCTTATTGCAGTCGTAACTGGTCTGTCCCAGCTCATGACATTATTTGCCTTGAATGTGGATTAGAGAGCCAGGGAAGTATTCTGTTAATTTTCAACTTGTCACAGGTTTTGTGAATGTTCTACATTTCACGGTGAGCCAGCTCTCATTCTTTGAAGCGCTGGAGAAAATAGGCCGAGTTTCCTCATCAGGCAATCTCGCTATCTGAGGGATTAATCTGGAAAATGCCCATTGCACATCCTCTGTTGTCAGTATATTCTTTCTGAGATTCGTTCAGCAAAACTGTGCACAATACTCCAGGTACAGTCCCATCAACACGCTGTGAAACTGCTTCAACATGTGTTTACATTAATGTTCTGACTCTCTTAAATGAAGGCAAACCAAACTTTAACTTTCCACTTTCATATATTCCTCCAAATCCCCTTCACATTCATTGCATTTACGAACTCATTATTTGAGTTCTTATAGAAATCCTTCCGAAAATCCAACATATGCCACTTCTCGTGGTTCCCCATTATCTCTGCTATAAGAAACAATTTCAAACAATTCCGAAGTTTATCAAATATGATTTCTCTATCAGAAATGCATGCTGATTCTCTCCATTGTTGCTGTAAATTTCTAAATATCAAAAATCTCAGCCTGTGTAATAGATTTCAAATGTTTCCCTACAGATGTCAAGTTAATTGGTCTGCAGTTCTCCCCACTGTCTCTTTTTCCCTTTGCAGCTGTTTAGATCGCTTCCATTCATCTATTGTGCTTGGATCGCATTTACTAACTTCAATTTATCTACAATAGTTTCTGCCCTCTGCAGAATATACAGGAAAATAAAACACAGTCATTGACAGTGCAATTTATACTTCTATTGGTGATTTATTTCTGACATTTTGATAGGAAGTACATCTGACTTAGCAATGCTCTTTCCAGCTGCACTACCTTGTTCCTGATTTGAATTGACTTTATGTCTTTAGCTCCAGGAGTCCGATATGATCACTTGGTATTACTGGGGGATTTTCTGGATATTCCTCCATGAAGACAGATGCAATGAAATTGGTTGTTTTCTTGGCCATTTCCCTGTTCCCCACAATGACCTCTCCTCTCCCGATTCCAAATTTCCACATTTGACCTTTCATTTTGTTCCTTTGAAATATAAATCGCAGATTGATGCAGTCTTTGTGGACCTGTTTGCTGGCATGTATGTTCGGTTTTTGATTTCCTTATCAGTTTCATGGCTTTCCTTTTTTGGATCGTTAATTTCTGAGAATTCTCAGGTTTCCACAATATCTGGAATTCTTCTGAAGTCACTTCCTATGATTAACATATTTTCTAATCTGTTATTTTAACCATCATTGAGTCACTTTCTCACTCTTTGGTGTTTGTACCTGAAATAAATAGATGTATTTTTCAGACTTTGCAGCATTTCTAAAAACTCCTGGTCCTGACCAGTTATATTCAGGAACACCACAGGAGGATAGGAGGATAGAGAAGAAATTTCGGGAGCACTGGTTGGCTCTTTTCTATCATCGCTGACGGAAGAGTGAGGTCCTGGACGACTGGAGGGTAGCGAATACTGAGCTGTATTCAAGAAAGGCTACAAAGATAAACCTGGGAACTAAAGACCAGTGAACCGAGTGAACCGAGTAATCTAATGGATATGTTACTTGAGAAGATTCAGAGAGATTGGATATATATGCATTTGGAAAGACGGTGTGGTTCGGAGTAAGATTAGAATGGTGCTGGAAAAGCAGAGCAGGTCAGGCAGTATACGAGGAGCATCAAAATTGATGTTTCGGGCAAAAGCCCTTCATCAAATTCAGCACGGGAGTTTGTGCTAGGCAGATCATGATTCACAATTTTGTTGGAGTTCTTTAATGAAGTGACCAGCAACATTGAGGAGGTCCGAGTGGTATACGTAATCTAGGTGGATTCCAGTAAAGCCTTCAATAAGGTTCCACATGGTACCCTGCTCTGGAAGGTTAGATCGCATGGAATTGAAGGGGAACTGGCAAATTAGGTACAAAATTACCTTGATGGTAGGTAGCAGAGTGTAATACTCTAAAAATGCTGGTCAGACTGGAGGCCTGTGACTAGTGGAAATGCCTCAGACGTTGGTACTGGGACCATTACATATTACATATATCTATGATTTAGATGAGAATGTACAGGCATGATTTGTAAGTTTGAAGACGGCACTAAAACAGGCGGCATCACGGAGAGTGAGGAAGGTTATCAGAAATTTCAGAAATTACAGTTGTATCTTGATCAGCTGGAGAAGTTGGCTGAGAAATGGCAAATGGATTTTAATATAGATCAATATAAGTTACTGCATTTTAGAAAGTCAAATCAAGTTTGGAGTTTCATGGTGAATGGTTGGGTCCTAAGGAGTGTCGTCGAACAGAGGGATCTTGGAATTCAGGTGCATGGCTCTCCGAAAGTTGATTCACAGGTAGACAGGACAATGACGAAAGCTTTTGACACACTGGCCTTCATGAGTGTATATCACTGAGTATCGAAATCAGGGAATTACGTTGCAGTTAATAGGATGCTGGTGAGGCCATACTGGTAGCGAAATGTTCAGTTTCTTTTTCAATTTGCTACAGTAAGTGTGTTACTAAATTGGAAAGACTGCTGAAGACATTTACAAGGATGTTACCGTCTCAATGGTCTGAGTTACAGGGAGAGTTTGGACAAGCTGGGATATTTTACTTTAGCCTGTATGAGGTTGAGGGGGATCTGACAGAAGTGTATAAGATCATGACAGGCATGGACCGAATGAATGTACTCAGTCTTTTTTTCCCAGGGTTGGGTAATCACAGACTAGAGGGCATCAGTTTAAGGACAGAGGGGAAAGAGGGGAAAGAGTATAAGAGAGCCTGAGGAACAACTGTTTTACACACAGGCTGGGACACATATGGAATGAGCTGCCAGCGGAAGTGGTAGAGGCGTGAACATTAACAACATTTAAAAGGCATTTGGACAAAACACGGATAGGGAAGGATTAGAAGGATATGGAGCAATGACAGGGAAATGGGGTTAGCGTGGATGGACTTTTTGGTCAGAATAGACTAGTTTGAGCCGAAGGGCCTGTCTCCTTGCTGTAGGACTCTATGACTCTAACAATCATTGCTTGTCTCCCACTGAATGTTATGTTGTATTTTCCCAATTCACTGAAGCTAACTTGACCCTCTAGCTTCCAGTCTTCCATGAGGTATAACCAGAATGTATATTGTATACAGGCACCGTGTAAAGTGCACCTTATTAATGCCACTATTCCTTAAATGCTGCTTCAGAGCAAGGTTATAAATTAGCTCGCCTGACCACATGACACCAAATCCCAAATAACCTGCTCTCCAGTTTGCTTCACAACATACTCTTCAACCCACCTCATATACAATTATTTTTGAACATGAGCAGTCACTTAGTTAATGCAGTTTAGATGCAACTTGAAACCATCCAATAAGACTGCAGTATCCACAATAATTGCATATCTAATTTCCAGAGCATATGATACTCAGATTTTTCACAACTGTTTTGGTTTAGATATATGACACACCAATATTTGCTTCTCCTTGCTATTTGTAAGCTCCACTTGAACTGATTCTGTGGAATCTGAGGAACAGGGTCTGTGGCGTTATTAGTGATAGACTTGAACAAGACATTCGGAGAGGCTCACCTCGACTCTGAGATGATCTGAAAAAATGTCTATCAATTCAAGACAAGCAACAATATGCTCCCCGCTCTGTCTGGATAAATGCAACCGCATCGATTTGCTCCCTCACACTCACTGTCCATCTGTTATAGAACCTACCCCCGAACAAGGTTCACACCCTATCTCCAAATAAGGCTCAGGCACGACCACCCTCACTATTGAACTCAGCAACTTTCTTCCTCTCTTTCTCTGTCGCCTACTCAGTAGCTCCACACTAATAATACTATATTGGTTCAAACTGTCGACTGACTCCTCCCAGATACCTCACAATTCCCCCCACCTACACGGGCACAGAGAGCAGGGTCACCCTCTGCCACTCACCCTCCACCCTCCCTCCCTTTCTCCCAATGCAGGAGAAGCAGCCTGGAATAGGACAGCAAAGCTATTACAGTGACATACTGCTGCCCCTAGCCCATTTGTTGCTCCCTCAATCCACCTCTCGAGGCTGATACAGAGATATACAGAGATACACTACTCCCCCACCCCATGTTTTGCTCTCTCAATCCACCCTTCGAGGTTGTTACAGTGATATACTGCTGCCCCTACTCCATGTGCTGTTCTCTCAATCCAACCCTTGATGCCGTTACAGGGTAGGGGACCACCCCATTCTGTCAAACAGAATCGTTACAGTGAAACAGAAGGAGACCATTCTGCCATGAGAAGGATCTACACAGGAATATAGAATGAAGTAATTCAGCTCATTCAGTACATTACACAGCCCAGGAGGAGGCCAATCAACCTGCCCGAACTGCTACACAGGAATAGGGAAGCTGTTGTTAACAGGAAATAGAGAAAAGAAATAAATGTTTATTTTCAGGTTGCAAAGCTGTAACTTGTTAGTGAGCTAACCTGCAGCGCCAAGAACATTGGGTGAATTGTCTATTTTGACATGAAGGATAAAACAATGGTAAACAATTTAAATGGAGAGCGATTGCAGAACTCTGATTCGGAAGGTTTCCATGTTCCTGGGACATGAATCACATGAAGTCAGTCTGCAGATGCTGCAAGTGATTTGGAAGTAAGTGCAATGATACAGTTATCAACAAAGGGTATCAGGTTTAATATCAGGAATGCTTTACTGCATCTGTACAGGGCATTGCTGAAACCATATCTGATACACTGCATGCGTTTTTGATCCCAGAAACTAAAAACAGGATATAATTCTTTTCGAAGATTTTCACAGAGGTTTCCCATTACTCATTCCTGGAATGAGGGCCTGTTATTATGGGGGAGTTATCAGTTTCGAACTTCCCTGGGAAATATTATTGAACCATCCATGACTTTCTGAAAAGTGCATCAGCTTGACGCATATTTTCTCTTGTCAGGGAGACTAAAGCTAGGGAATGCATTTTAAGAAAAAGGTGTATTGATATGGACATATGTGCTATGAAGACACCTACCAATATTTACAAATTACACAGATACATGAAAGCATGTCAATAATTCATAAAGTGGGAACATTTGTTTGCGATCGGAAGACGCTGTGTACAACAAAAGCAATGATTCACCTGCATATGGTCCATAATCAGGCTTTCAAGAGAATGTTCCACGAGATCGCACATGGTCCAGTTTGGTGATCAGTTGATGTTATTGTATGTGCCAACACAGAGATGGAGAAAAATGTTCCCTGCCTGAGAAGCAGCAGCCGATTGATCCCTCTCTCTTACTTTGTTCCGCCCAATAGCAAAGCGTGAGACCATAAAATCCCTGAGTTATCTTTGCCAGTTGTGAAGGATTCCTGGTGAGGATTCATGAGAATCTCTCCACTGCCTGAAACAAACGGATTTCAGCTAAATCCAACTATTGCAGAAAGAACTCCCATTACCAGCATCTTGTGTGAGCAAAATAACTTCAAAGGCAGAATAACGTTTGGGACACTCTGCCAATTTAACATTTGCTATGAGTTCAAAGTACTGTGTCTCACTTTTTTTTCTAGAAAATGAGCTACCCTGATGTCTATGTCATTGGCCACCTAACTAAACTGGTTGCATTTAAAATTTGTTGTAACCAGTGGGGGAGTGGCTCTGGATAAGGAAACAATGAGCCTCCAACATTGATTGGAGCACAAATGAGAAATTCTCAAAGGATTGTTCAAATGGAAATTCCCTTCCCCAGAAGTTTGTGGTGCCTGGATGATTACATTTATTCAAAGTTGTGTTGTATTCAAACATTTGACAAACACGTGAATGTAGGAGAATGGTGTACAGGCAGAAAAGTGGTGCTGAGACCACAATCACATCACTTTTTGAGTGGTGGAGCAGTGACAAATTTTCTAATAGCCCACTCCTGCTGCTCAGTCCTATGTTCCTATGTTCCATTCAGCTCCTCACAGCTCCTTAAAGTACCAGATGGAGGCCACCTGCTCCAAATGCCGGTTCCACAGGAAGACAGGATATCATTCAATCACTCAAGACTGTCACACACGGTTTTTCGTGGGTTGGAAAATGTTATTTGGAAAACCATGTTGGTTTCGAAATACACCTCTGGTCTCTTTACAGAGTGTCTCCTCTCTGCAACTTGTGCTTCATTTGTTGGTCATGTTGGAGACCCAGATTCACTGTGAATACAGCCCCCATACCTCACCCAGAGATGACTCACAAAATACTTTACTCTCTCTGACTGCAACATTCAATAACAGAATGTTCAGGAAAATTACAATCATTAACTTTGTAATTACAGAACATGAGAACATAAGGCGCAAGATTAGGTAACTCGGACGATCAAGCTATTGTATACCATCATGGCTGATCTACTGTTGGCATTAACTCGTCTTTAATATCCAAGTCTTCACACTCCTTCGCTCTCTGACAGGTCAAAAATTCATGTACCACCTCTTTGAATACTTTCCATGACATAACTCACCTCAATCTCTAGCCCAGATAATTCCTGGCATTGATTACCCTCTATGAGAGGAAAATACTCCCTACACATACACTATCATCTATTGATATGAACAAGAGGTGAACACAGGGGCTCAGGAAAGAGTGAATGGCCTTGATAACAAGGCAGTATTTGAATGAGGATGGCATCAGGACCACCTACTTATTTGAGCTTAATAGGAATCAGGTGTACCCACCCCCCTGGTTTGGGGTCTTTCAGAGCACAAAGAAAGATGTTTGTGGTCGGTGACCGACAATCCTCTCCGTCCGGGGATATCTCGGCAGGAGATCCTCAGGGTAGCTGCCTCAAAACAAACATCTTTAGCTGCTTCATCACTGTCTTTCCTTATCATAAGATCTGAAATGGGGATGGTCACTGAACATCACCCAATGTTCAGAACAATGTGTCACACCTCAGCGCCTGAACCTGTCAGTGCCTATGTGCAGTAAGACCCGGACAACATTCAGGCTTGTGCCGTTAAAGTGTCGGTAACATTCATGCAACAGCAAGGCCAGACACTTTACATTTTCACAATTAAACGAAAAGTTCATTCAGCATCTCAAGCGCGTTAGAAACGGATATGTGGAAGCCATTCAGCCCATATAAGCTACTAAACAAAGAAAGGGATAGCCCATTCAATCCTCCTGCCTCTTCCACAGGAAGAAGAGAAGTATGGTTACCACATCAATCTGTTAAACAGGAACAGGCAGGGTTAAGTCAGACCCATGAACCTGTTCCGTGGGACCTGGAGGAGGCCATTCAGCACCTCGAGACACAGGAGGGTGTCATTGATGCTCCAACCTAACAAATCAATGAAACAGAGAATGCACTCAGAGACGGCTCCATGATGTTCCTCATGGCTCCATTACAGGTGGGACACATGACACTTTAACGTGGTTTAACGCTGGCAGTGAGGAAGGAAGCCAGATGTTTTGTGTCAAGTCTCAGAGAGGCATCCTCCATCTCTGAGAAGGCAGACCCATTTTCTCCATGGATGTCAGAAGCTGGTGGGAATAGTTATCTGTTTTAGAATGAAGGTATTGTGGCTATTGTTGGGATTGTGGATAACATGACGTTCAGTGCAGGATCACACACTAAATGCACTGTATTAATGTGGGGAGAGTTTATTCAATGACTGACTCTCTGTCTCTCTCAATCAACATGTGGAGTGGGGGGTGGGATGAGGGGGACGTCCTCAGAGGCTCCTTACCTATTGAGAACCATGTAACCCGAGTAAAAAAAACAAAGCCATGGAAGTTATCACCGTATCAGTGCCTGGTTAGAACATCATGAGTGATTGTCCATCCCCCTTAAGGTTCATGGCAATCACTTCTTATTCTCTCACTGAGCTTCACTCTCTGCTCATGGTGCCATCATCCCAGGGATTAGCCTGTTGAAACTTGAGAGGAAGTACCCCACTGTACCCCAAATACTGCCTCAACAACACTCTCAGGGATGATCGCAATAAACCTTTTCTCTCACTCAGACATCGCAGTTTCTTCCCCGTGCCACAAAAAGCCATTCCTTCTCTATGCACTACGACTGACATGGAATTTATAACTCCCTTACATCTGTACGTTAGCATCAATAAATCCAACACCAGATTTGCGTATGGAGACGTGCATCACTCTCGGGGAGAATTTCAATGAGATTGAATTCACCTAAAATAGGGAATGATCACCGACCTGCATAGAACTGAGCTGTAGGAATACGGGAAACAGACAGAGGAAGGGAGCTATCTTTACTTCTGTTCTTCTCTCACAGGATGTATACAGACCTAGTCAGGGCAGCATGTTATGCCGACCTTGAACTGAGTGTTTGGTTCAGCTGTTCCACAGGACAGCAAAGAGTAAAACACATTCCAGTAGGGTTGTAGCATTACAACATAGGATAAATTATCCTGCTTAATTTAAAACCAGCAACAGGGAAAAGTGTTATCCACTGCATATTCTGTGACAATTCTAGAGTCCAAAACTATTTAAAGTAAAAATTAACAACTTTATTTCTTAAAGTATAACAGGGAAGAATAGACGAACGTCTATTTACAACTTCTTCCTCTAACCTATCTTTTACCTCCCACACCCCCATGATACTCGTCCGGTTATACTCCTAATTAAGACCTCCAAAGCAAAACTTCTAATCTCAAAACCAAGAAACTTTCAGTTCTTCACTATATTTCTGTCTTCTTTTCTTCTTTGGGATTAAGCTTTACCAGTTACTACTCAATAAAGGTACCGAGAGGAGAGCTATCTTTCAGGCAATTGTGGCATGCTAGTAACTTGGCAGCTCTCCTCTCAACTGTTCAATTTCCCAAAGTCTTGTACACCCAAACCATTGGATCGTATCATTGGCTTTTAAGATTCTCAATATACTAAATTCAAACTTGATTGAAGGTGGGTATTTTGAGGAGTAATTCAAACTGTTTGGCTGAATTTATGTTTGTCTTGAGACAATGAGCTAATTAAGTTGTTCAACCAAATGTTACACTAAATCTATTTTTCAAAACACTTGGTGCTGTCAGGTAGTTATTGGTGGATTTTAATTCTTTTAAAGGTGTAGTACACTCACATGTTCATCACAGAAGTCACACTGAAACCTGACTAGGGAAGAATGACACATTGACTTCCCTAAAGGACTTGGGGCAAGCAATGGGCCATTACAGCAAATGAAAATAGTTACTTTTAAATTCCACCAATTTCCCTCATGGGATATCAGCAGAGTATTATTCTGTGACTCTAGAGTATGAGTCAATGGCTTCAACACCATAAACTGCTGTCCCGTTTGTGCAGAGAACAAGTTAAACATCCTCAAGAGCAATTATTTAGTGACGTACATGTGGTTAGAAGGAACTTGAAACTGTTGCATCCGGATTAAACAAAGGCACAAATCATGGTTTATTCAGAAGTTGCACTGAAACTGAGAACAAGACTGGGTTATCATGACGGTGGTATTGGATAGGGTTGGTGAGTGGGGAGGAGCTGGAGATGTAAATCTGTGAAGGACAAAATGGATTATGGAGTTTGAGAACATTCTGGTTCCTTCTCGCATATCAGTGAGTAATTTATAAATAGTTGTTTGATACTTATAATTTAGAAGGAAAGGAGTTTTTGTTTAGAACTGAAGACGTTGTCTTGTACTTTCCAAAATTTATATATCATGAGCAGAAAGTCAATCCAACCCGGTTTAGTAGACAAATATAATGACTTACCAGGAACACCAACTATAGCGAGGATGGGATAGTAACCACCTTGAATAATCCAAAGGATATCGTGGATCCGCCATGCTAATGACATCCAAGGCAGCGAAAGATAGTAAAGACCCAAGGAGAAACTCCTGTCTGTTATTGCAATGTTCCAGTCTAATGATCTCAGATTATGATACATTGTTGAACCATTCCAGTCTAAAGTTCTCAGATTCTGATACACTGTTGTACCATTCCAGTTTACTGACCTTAGATTCTGATCCATTGTTGGAACATTCCAATCAAAGGTCCTCACATTCTGAACCATTATTGCATTGTTCCAGTCTAATGTTCTCAGATTCTGATCACTTCTCCCCTTTCTCTCGAGCAGTTGATCCGTGTTTGTGCTGTCAGCGATGCTCCTACTCATACTATGGGATAACACATTGACAGAGCCCATTTATCATTCAAAGATGGAAACTCTCCACTGGGATAATTAGGATCCACGGAGATTGACATTAATCACAGTCACTGAGCAAATATCTCCATTTAACCCTTTTCAATTCAATATTGATGTTATTAAAATTAAAAAGAACATTTAAAATTTACATATTTGGCATGGAATATATGGGGGTGACTGAGAGAAGGAATATTGGAGATGGTAGATTGAATACGTGTAATCATTCAATCCGCCTTGGATATGGGAGTAATGACAAAGGATTGTCAGAACATAAACAAGTTTCTCCGTTTATAAATGGAAACATACAGTCTGTAACTACTGATCAGTGATTACAGTGTCAGTAAAATATGGAGAGAACTTTTCTTGTACATAATCTGACAGGAAAATGTACCTACGACAGCATGAGTGATAACGCACACATGGCATGGATATGTTAACAGAAAATATGAGGGCAGATGAGGGTCATGCTGTTAATGTTATCGATGTCAATCAACTGTGATTACATACCATTCACTGGATTTCAATTGCAGCGTGATGATGATATTGGGGGCATGGCTGCTGAGACTGGAGGGAGGGAACATTATAATTCCCAATCATCCGTACTGAAATGTTACTCTTTATAAATCATTTGAAGATCAAATTCCAGGATACAACTCCAATGAGGAATGAGGAGAGCCAATATTAACCATACAACCAGAAGACATTGGAGCAGAAATTTGGCTATGAGGCCCATTGAGCCTGCTCCGCCATTCAATGATGGCTGTTAAGCTTCTCAACCCCATTCTCCCGCTTTCTATCTGTAACCCTTGATCCCCTTTACAGTCAACAACCTAACTGTCTCACTCTTACATATACTCAATGATCTGGACTCGACTGACTTCTGTGGCAGTGAATTCCATGGATTCACCACTCTCTGTTTGAAGAGGTTTCTCCTTATCTCTGTTCGAAAAGGTTTTCACTTTACTCTGTCCCCTCGGGTACTAGTCTCTCCTACCATTGCATATATCTTCCCAACATCCACTCTGTCCCAGGTCATTTAGTATTCTGTAAGTTTCAATTAGGCCTCTTAACATTCTTCTGAACTCTGTCAAATACAGACCCAGAGCCCTCAAATATTCTTCATATACATGCCAGCTTTGCATTCTTGGCACCATTCTCGTGGATCTTGACTGAAAACACTCCAGGACCTGTACATCCTTCCTGAGATATGGGACGCAAAACTGCGTACAATGATCCAAATGTGACATGACTAAAGCCTTGTAGAGCCGAAGAAGTACATCACTGCTTTTATACTTAAGCCCTTTTGAAATAAATGCCATTATTGTCTTTGCCTTCCTAACTACTGACAACCTGCAAGTTTACCTTTCAAGAGTCCTGGACTAGAACTCCACAGTCTTTTTGCACTTCAGACTTCTGAAATTGCTCGCTTTTAGAAAAATAGTCCATGTCTCTATTCATTCTGGCAAAATGCTTTCCCACACTTTTCCGCATTGTACTCCATCTGCCACTTCTTTGCTCACTCTCCAAACCTGTGAAAATCCTTCAGCAGGTGAAAGTGAGGACCGCAGATGCTGGAGATCAGAGTCAAAAATTGTGGCCATAGAAAAACACAGTCTGTCAGGCAGCATCCGAGGAGCAGGACATTCAACGTTTCAGGCATAAAGCCTTCATCAGGAATGTGGGGTGGGCAGGGAGGGCAGAGAGATAAATGGGAGGGGCTGGGGCTGGGAGGAATGTCGCTTGGAAGGCGATTGCTAGATGAAGATTGGTGGTGATAGTGATAGGTCAGAGTGGAAGGTGGAGTGGATAGATGGGAAGGAAGATGGACAGGTAGGACCGTTCAAGAAGGCGGTGCTGAGTTGGAGGGTTTGGTCTGGGATAAGGTGGAGGGAGTGGAGATGAGGAAACTGGCGAAATTGTCCTTGATATCGTGTGTTGGGAGGGTCACAAGGCAGAAGATGATGCGTTCTCCCTTCAGACG
This sequence comes from Chiloscyllium punctatum, assembly GCF_047496795.1. Classification (NCBI taxonomy): domain Eukaryota; kingdom Metazoa; phylum Chordata; class Chondrichthyes; order Orectolobiformes; family Hemiscylliidae; genus Chiloscyllium; species Chiloscyllium punctatum. The sequence continues at coordinate 421,115 of NW_027309867.1, forward strand.
TCAGGTGGCTAGAATTTGGCAGTGGAGGAGGCCAAAAACTTGCAATATCTTGGCGGAGTGGGAGGGGGAGTTGAAGTATTCAGCCACAGGGCAGTGGGGTTGTTGGGTTTGCGTGTCCGAGAGTGTTCCCTGAACTGTTCTGCAAGTTGACGTCCTGTCTCGACAATGTAGAGGAGACAAGGAGCAATGGACAGACGAGATGAGATATTTGGATGCATAGGATGTTCTCTGCCTGATGTGGAAGGATGCTTTGGGGTCTTGGGTGGAGGTGAGAAGGGAGGTGTTGGCACAGGTTTCATACCTGTTGTAGTGGCCAGGGAAGGTGTTGGGGGGTGGGAAGGTGGCTAGGTGGGGTTGCGTGGACCTATCGAGGGAGTTTGTGAGGGAATGGTCTCAGCAGTATGATGATAGGGGTAGGGAGGGAAGTAGATCTCTGTTGGTGAGGTCTGACTGTTAGTGGCAGAAATGGTGGAGGATGATGCGTTGTAGCCTGAAGTTGGTGGGATGGATGGCAAGCTTCAAAGAGGTTCTAACTTGTTGTAGTTGGAAGGGTGGAGTTCAAGGGCGGAGCTGTGGGAAGTTAAGGAGATGCGCACGAGCACCCTCCTGCAGCCGAACCACCTCTTCAATGCTACCTGTCCCTCTATCCATCCTTGCACTGTTTGAAAGCTTAGCCAGAATACCCTCAGTTCCTTCATATTGATAATGAATGCACAAAGTGAAAAGTTGTGGTCCCAACACTGAGTCTTGTGGAACACCACTTCTCACTGGCTGCCATCCTGAGAAGGTAACTTCAATCCACATTCTCTTTCTGTCAGACAGCCAAACCGCTATCCATGCAAGTTCCTTGCCTCTAACACCATGGGCCCATACCTTTCTCAATAGCATCATGCAGAGCACCTTGTCAAAGGATTCTTGAGGTGCAGATGGATAAAATCTTTTGATACTCCTTGATCTAATCTGCTCATTACTCTCTCAAAGTATTCTAGCCGGTTTGTCTGGCATGTCCTCCCTTTCATGAAACCATGCTGACTCTGTTCTATTTTACCAAAGACCTCCAAATATCCAGAAATCCCATCCTTCACGATGGAATCTATGATGTTACCCACAACCAATGTTAGGCTAATCAGTCTGCAGTATTCCATCTTGTGCCTAACTCGCTTAATAAACGGGGTGTCATGTTAGCAATTATACAGCCATTTGGCCCTTCCTGATTTTAGTCATTCCTGAAAGATTACCACTTACACTTGCACTAACTCTTCAGCTATCTCCAGTTCAAGGCTGGGGTGTAGTCCATCTGGTCCAGGTGAGTTATCCACATTCAGGCCATTCCGTATTCTAGCATGTTCTTCTTGGTGATGGCCACCATATTCATGACTATACTCTCTCTATCTTGAATACTTGGGAAATTACTCGTGTATTCCACCGTGAAGGCTGATGCAAAATTCCTCAGCCATTTCTTTGTTTCCCACTACTGTCTTTCCAGCATCATTTTCCAGTGGTACATATTCACTTTTGTCTCTCTTTTGCATTTTATATATCTAAAGAATCTCTTACAATTTCCTTTATATTACTGGTTAGCTTACCCCCATATTTAATCTTCTCCCACCTGAAGGAGGTGGTACTGAAGGAGGTGGCTCGGGAAATCGTGGATGCGCTGGTGATTATTTTCCAGAGTTCAATAGAATCGGGGTTGGTTCCTGAGGATTGGAGGGCGGCTAATGTTGTGCCACTTTTTAAGAAGGGTGGGCGGGAGAAAGCAGGAAATTATAGACCAGTTAGTCTGACCTCAGTGGTGGGAAAGATGCTGGAGTCTATTATAAAGGATGAAATTACGGCACATCTGGATAATAGTAACAGGATAGGACAGAGTCAGCATGGATTTATGAAGGGGAAATCATGCTTGACTAATCTTCTTGAATTTTTTGAGGATGTAACTCGGAAAATGGACGAGGGAGATCCAGTGGATGTAGTGTACCTGGACTTTCAGAAAGCTTTTGATAAAGTCCCACACAAGAGGTTAGTGAGTAAAATTAGGGCGCACGGGATTGGGGGCAAAGTACTAGATTGGATAGAGAATTGGTTGGCTAATAAGAAACAAAGGGTAGTGATTAACGGCTCCATTTCGAAATGGCAGGCAGTGACCAGTGGGGTACCGCAGGGATCCGTGCTGGGACCGCAGCTTTTTACAATATATGTAAATGATATAGAAGATGGTATCAGCAATAACATTAGCAAATTTGCTGATGACACAAAGCTAGGTGGTAGGGTGAAATGTGATGAGGATGTTAGGGGATTACAGGGTGACCTGGACAAGTTAGGTGAGTGGGCAGATGCATGGCAGATGCAGTTTAATGTGGATAAATGTCTGGTTATCCACTTTGGTGGCAAGAACAGGAAGGCAGATTACTACCTCAATGGTATCAAATTAGGTAAAGGGGCTGTTCAGAGAGATCTGGGTGTTCTTGTCCACCAGTCAATGAAGGCAAGCATGCAGGTACAGCAGGTCGTGAAGAAGGCTAATAGCATGCTGGCCTTCATAACAAGAGGGATTGAGTATAGAAGCAAAGAGGTGCTTCTGCAGCTGTACAGGGCCCTGGTGAGACCACACCTGGAGTACTGTGTACAGTTCTGGTCTCCAAATTTGAGGAAAGACATTCTGGCTATTGAGGGAGTGCAGCGTAGGTTCACAAGGTCAATTCCTGGAATGGCAGGATTGCCTTACACGGAAAGACTGAAGCGACTGGGCTTGTATACCCTTGAATTTAGAAGACTGAGAGGGGATCTGATTGAAACGTATAGGCTTATGAAAGGATTGGACACTCTGGCAGGAGGGAACATATTTCCGTTGATGGGGGAGTGCCGAACCAGAGGACACAACTTAAAAATACGGGGTAGACCATTTAGGACAGAGATGAGGAGAAACTACTTCACACAGAGAGTGGTGGCTGTGTGGAATGCTCTGCCCCAGAGGGCAGTGGAGGCCCAGTCTCTGGAATTTTTAAGAAAGAATTGGATAGAGCTCTTAAAGATAGTGGAGTCAAGGGGTATGGAGATAAGGCTGGAACAGGATACTAATTAGGAATGATCAGCCATGATCATATTGAATGGCGGTGCAGGCTCGAAGGGCAGAATGGCCTACTCCTGCATCTATTGTCTATTGTCTATTGTCTATTGTCTTATTTATTTTTTCTTACTTTCTGTTGGCCCCAATGCTCTTTTGCTTATATGCAATCCCTGACTTCCCTTGTTAGCCCAATTGCCTCATCCTCCCTGTACCATACCTCTATTACTCAGCATGAATCTCTGCAGTGACTCCTGAATTAATCTTGGAATCACCTGCCATTGCCACTCCCCTGTCTTTCCTGCTAGACCCCTGTCCCCGTCAATTCTACCCAGCTTCTCCTTTATGCCTCTCCAGTTGCCTTTATTCAGCTGAAATATTGTTAACTCTGATTCTACCTTCTCTCTCAAATTGCAAAATAAATTCAACAATGTTCTGATCACTGCTTCTGAAGTTTTCTTTCACCTTAAGCTCCCTTATCTAGCCTTCATCATTAAATCCAGTGTCATCTGTTCCCGAGTGGGCTCCACCATATGATGCTCCAAAAAGCTATCCTGTAGACATTCCTCAAATTCCTTTTCTTGCGATCCACTCCCAACCTGGTTTCCCATTCCACTTGCATATTGAAATCCCCCATGATCTCTGTAACTTTGCCTTTCCTTCAGATCTTTTCTATCTCCTGGTGTATCTTGTGCCCCAGCTCCTGACTACTCTTTGGAGGCCTGTGCAAGTCTCCAACTGTGGTGGTCTTATCTTTGTGATTCCGCAATTCTACCCACGCAGATTCTACACCATCTGACTTTACTTCCTTTCTTAATATTGATTTAATTTCATTTCTTATTAATAATTTAAACCCACTCCCTCTGCTACCTATCTTTTCGATAGGATATATGTCCTTGAATATCCTGATCCCCTTGCAGCCACTTCTCTGTGATGCCCATCACGTCATACCTACCAATTTCAATCTGTGCCATAAGCTCATTTACTCTATTCCTTATACTGCTCGCATTCAGATATAATCCCTTCAATCTTGTATTAACGGTTCCTCTTCTCATTGTTATTTGTTTGTCCGGTGTGCTTGAAGTCAGATTGCTTACACTTTCCATACACTCTGTCTTATTTGCGTCTGTGCTGGAGATTTTAATAACCTCTCCTGAGGTCTGTGCATTTACCTCCTCTTTTCTAATTAAACCCTATAACGGATCCCCCACCCTGCCAACACAAACACTCTCCTAATCAGTTTAGACCTCTGTCTACAGCCTTAGTTAGGATTCAATTGGACTCTGGTCCCAACACAAAATAAAGGGACAAAACACAAGCTTTTCTGTACATACCAAAACATGAAAACTACAAAGATGCAAGATTGTTAAACTACACTTACGATGTGGAGCAATATGAATTGAAATGTGAATTTAAAAACCACGGACGATTTTTTCAACCTTCATCAGTCATTATTTGACCCACAGCTGAGATGCTGATCTCCCCCCAGTCAGTGATCCCCCTCATTGAGAATCTCTCGCCCTGTCTCTCACACAGTGTCTAGAGGGACTACAAGTTCCTGTTGGCCCAGAATATTTAAATTAATTCACCTTCTCCCTGGAACTAATCTATTGTTCCTTTGGATCCTGTTCAGCCGTCAGCAACCCGGTTCTGTGATATTATTAGCGATAAATGATCTGGGATGACAGCATAGTGCTCACAGGGTACGGACCAGACAAAGGGCTTGCAGTCTGTGGGAGTTTCTAAATGAAATTTCTGTGTATTTCTCCTCATGCTGTCTTCTGATATAACTTCAGACTCGTCTGACACCCCTTGTTCTCAGTCACTCTGTGGCTCAGTTTTCTCTCCATTCCTTTTGTCTCTCTTCACTTCCTTTTTTCTATTAATTTTTTCTCTCTCTCACACACACACACACACGCGCAGACACACACATTCTGTTCTCTCTGTTGACAAATTGTGCTGTTGGAGAGCTCGTCGGTGTACAATGGGCTAAATGGCCTCCTTCAGTGCTCTATCAATTCTGAAGTTCTCTGACCCACAAGAAAGACTTCAGGTGCCTGGAGAGACAAGCTGATGCTGAGAAGGACACAGTGCAGAATCATCCTTTATCTCTTCATGTTGTCTGATATGCAGCAGCCTTGAAATATCTGTTCAAAAAAAGATAGAAATTCGAGCAGTTGGGAGAACGTTCACGAGATGATTTTGCTGTCAGGATTTTACAAGCAGTTCCCTCTTACAAAATTGGATTTGCCTGATAGCAGCTCCTCCCAATTGACACGTCCTAGCTCTGCCTGATGCTGACATAATTTGCAATTCAGTAGATTCCCACAAGATCCTGACATATCCGTGTTCATAGCTATCTTAAATCTGAAGGAACTGTGACCACTGTTTCGAACATTATGTCCCACTGAAAGGTCAGTGACCTGGCCAGGCTCATTAGCCAATACGAGGTCCAGTCTGGTTCTTCCTCTCGTTGGACGATCCACATACAGCTGCAGTTAACAAATTCTGCCCCGTCTAAGCCCCTTGCTCTAATGGACTTCCAGTCATTATTGGGGATATTAAAGTCACTCACTATGACCACTCTGCTTTTAATACATCTTTCCTTAATCGACATACATATCTGTTCCTCAATCCTGCCGTGGCCGTTGGAGAGATTATAGTAACACAGTGCTTGCATCCATCTTATTTTTGAGCTTGACCCATTTTGCTGCAGTGGATGTTCCCTCCTGTATGTCCTGTTCACGTGCAGATGTAGCATTCTTCCTGATCAGTAAAACAACTCGTCCACCTCTTTCAGCTTCTTCTCTATCTTGTCTAAACCAATGAAACCTTGGATACTTTGAACGGCCAGTCCTTTCCCTCTCTCAACCAAGTCTCTGTAAAGACGCAACATCATAGACCCATGTATGGATTCAGGCTCCCAGTTCATCGTCCTTACCCATAACAATTCTTGCATTGAAATAAATACACTTCAGCCAAACTCCATCAGATCGTGACCTGATATTTGGTTTGAGTTTCCCTGATGTAAATTCCTCCTCGTCTATTCTCTGGTAACAGGAGATTACAAAGGACTGTCCGTAAAGTGGAAAATATTGTAAACAGACAATTTCAGTTTCCTCCCTTGTCCCTTCAATCTGTACATTGCATCCCACACTGTCCAATTCCAATAAACTGCTGGGTAATTATTTTGCTTCAAACAACCGTCTCCAGCCACTCACTGCACATTCTTCAAATCGCTCTGGACCCATTGGATTGATAGTTTTCTGATCCCTCTCTCAACCAAATCTCTGTAATATTTGTCTCATAGTTATATATGTTCATCTGTCTTGCCTGTCACACTGCTCACATTAAAATCAGCATACTTCAGACTGCCAGTCCCATTGTGTTCACTCCCCTCTGCCAGTTTGTTGTTGGTTTTAGCTGTACTGGGATTAGTCTCCAACTGCTCTTCAGTCACTGTGCTTGTGGACGTACTGCTCTGACTCCACCCTCCATCCCCCACCACCACACTAGTTTAAAACCCCCTGAGTGACAATAACAAACCTGCCTGCCAGGAGATTGCTGCCGGTTCATGTCCATCCCGTCCTTCTTGTGTATTTCATAAAGACCCGGGAATCCCAATGACCCACATATCTGAGATTACTGCCAGTTCAGGTGCATCCCATCCTTCTTGTGTAAATCCTACCTACCCGGGAATCCCAATGATCCACATATTGGAAGTGCTGCCTACCCTACTCTCTACCCTCCTAGCACTTTGACCATGTTTTTAACTTTACTACCTTCCTATTCCTAACCTCACTGGCACGTGGCATAATCTATTCTCCCCAACATTCAAATATGCTTTCAGCACAACTCCAGCAAGACCTTTACTTTAAAATGGATAGACTTGACAATAAAAACTTAAGTGTAATCTCATTAACCAGGAACGTGGAGCCCAACGAATCGTCGTAATGATCATAAGATCTGATATCTGTCACCTCCACCAAACCTGTGTGACAAGATATACTTATGGAGCAGCTATTTGTACATGGACGAGGATAAACAGAAACTAGTCCAAAAGACCTGAAAATGTCATAACAGATGGGTGCCCGTCGGCCTGTTTACTCTGCTTTACTGTTCAATTGGATTTTAGCTATTCTGTTCCTTTTAATGGCTGGGTCTTTAAACCGGATCCCTAGCGCGTCAGAAAGTGCCCAGTGTCTTTGTGCGCTCACTGCGAGGGGGCATCCAGTGCCAAGCGATGGGGTGTGGGGAATCCAGGGGTGGCTCAATGAAAGGCTGCATGCAGTGACAGATGGACTCAGGGATTGAGAGAGTCAGAGTAGGTAATCAGGGACATGCACTCACATAAGTAGCTGGGCAAGATTCCTAAGCACTCAGGAAGCCTGAGGACCAGAGCCATTTTTACAATAAACCCGTCATATTTGCAGCAATTCTCCATCAAACACAAGCAAATATACTGTAGATGGCAGAAACCTGAAACAAACACAGAAACATATTGTGGAGAGACAAAAGTGACAATTCTCCAAATGCAGACATTGCAAAATCTCCAGAAAGACAGAGTCTAGAGATTGGAATAGAACCTGAGTCCCTGGCACTGTGAGGCAGCAGTGTTGTGTCACCACGCTATCCAATAATGGACAACAGGATTAGGACAGTTACATTAGTATATTTTCGACAGTTAGTTAACAGGAATGCTCTCACGCAGCCTATCTAAGATTGGGAAGCCTTTATACAGCAGCAGAGGACAACTGAAGAAGCAATAAAGTGATGAACACGACACATGTAAGCTAGCTTGCTTTAGAAAAGGAGATTGCAGTGGTTTTGTTAAGATAGATAAAAGGGGAGAGTGAACATTGGACAACCAGAAATTGAGGATGGCTGCAGAGAAATGGAAAACAAAGAATTGGAGAATGACCTGAATAGGTACTTTCTGTCAATCCTCACAATGGTAGATACTATGAACATTCCAGAACTTAAAGCGAGTCAAGGGTGACGAATGGATGTAGTGATCAGCGCTGAGGAGAAGGTACTGGGGAAGCTGCAATGTTTGAAAATGGATAAATCACACAGACTGTAAGGATAATAACCAATGTTCTGAAGGAATTAGCGGAGGAGATTGTGAAACCATTGGTCGTGACTGTTCAGGAATAAAAATCTTAATAATCTTATATGTCTCAATCAGATCCCCTCTCAGTTTTCTAAACTCAAGGTTATACAAGCCCAGTCGCTCCAGTCTTTCAGTATAAAGTAATCCCGCCATTCCAGAATTGACCTCGTGAACCTACGCTGCACTCCCTCAATATCTAGAATGTCTTTCCTCAAATTTGGAGACCAGAACTGCACACAGTACTCCAGGTGTGGTCTCACCAGGGCCAAAAATAGTTGACTGTTTTTGAATGAAGAAATTTTGGCTGCTGTCAGGATGGTGGATAATATGACATTCCGTGCAGGATCACACACTAACTGGACTGTATTAATGTGGGGAAGTTTATTCAAAACCTGGACCTCTCTGTCTCTGTCAATCGCCGTGGGGAGTGGGGGTTGGGGTGGGTAGGCATAACGTCCTCAGAGGCACTTAAACTATCCAGAACCATGCATCCTGAATGAATCAACAGTCAAGGAATTTATCGCCTTCTCATTGTCTGTTTCGAATATAAGGAGTGATTGATCATCCCTCTCAGGGTTCAATGCAATCACCTCTTATTATCTCACAGCGCTACAGATCAACCTTTACCCACTCCTCATGGTGCCATCATCCCAGGGATTAATCAGGTGGGACTCTTGTTCATTCTCTCTGTGGTAAGGAGATCACTCCATATAAAGGAGATAAAATCTGTCCACAATACCACAAACACTGCCTCAACAACGCTCTCACAGTTGATCACATAACTCCTTTCCCTCACTTAGCCGGCTCTATTTCGTTCATGTGACACAGGATACCATTCATTTACAATGCACAGCCAATGACGTGGAATTTAAACCATCCTTCCATCTGTAGGTCAGCATCAATAAAGCTAGCACCAGAGGTGCCTATAGAGATGGAAAACACTCTCGGAGACAGACTCAATCACAAAGAATACGTCTAAAAGTGTGAGTGGCCACCTACCTGAATGTAACTCAGCTGAAGGAATATGGGATACAGGCAGAGGAAGGGGGTTATCTTTCCTTTTCATCTGCCATCAAGGGATGTATTCAGCCCTGGTCAGGCCAGCATGTTATGTTGACCTTGAACTGAGTGGCTGGTTAGCTGTTCCACAGGACAGTAAAGATTAAAACACAGTGCTGTGGGTTTGCAGTCACACAGAGACCTGACCAGAGAAGAATGACCCATTGCCTTCACTAACGGGCATGAAGCAAGCCGATATCAACAGATTATAATTTTGTGGCTGTAGATTATGAGCCAGTGAAGTAACCACCATACTCCGTCTTCCCATCTTTCTAATTCTGTGCAGAGAACAATGTAAACATCTCAAGTGCAATTATTTTGCAATGGACACATGGTAAGAATGGGCTTGAAGCAGCTGTATGCGGAGATTAACAAAGGCACAAATGATAGTTTATTCAGGAATTGTACTGAGGCTGAGGAGGAGACTGGGATGTCATGTCGGTGGTACTAGACAGAAATGGTGAGTGGGGAGGATATGGAAATGTAAACTTGTGCAGGAGAAAACGAATCAAGGAGAACAGTTTGTTTCATCCTCACATATCGGTGTGTAATTTTTAAATAATCATTTGCTAGTTATAATATGTAAGGAATGGAATCTTTGATTGGAACTGAAAACATTGATTTGCAACTTTCCAAAATTTACATATCATGACCATCAATTCAGTTCAGACCGTTTCACTAGACATATAGAGTGATTTACCAGGAACACCAACTGTAGCAAGGATAGGATAGTAACCAGCTTGAATAACCATCAGAACATCTTCAATCTGCGATGCTAATGATATCCAAGGCTGGGAAAGCCAGAAAAGACCGGAGGAAAATCTCCTGTCCATTGTTGGAAATTTCCATTTGAATGTTCTCAGATCTTGATCCATTGTTGGAACACTCCATCGTACTCTTCCCAGATTCTGATCTCTCCTCCCTCTCTCCTTGAAGCTGCTGATCCCTGTTACTGGTGTGCTCCCGCTCATACTATGGGATTACACATTGAACACATTCCATTATTGATAGAAGACTGAAACTCTCTGGGGACCCATAGGATCCATGCAGACTCGTATAATCACAATCGCTGAACAAACAGCTCCAGCTAACCTCTCTCAATGTGATACTGTTTTACTAAAATTCAAAATAACTTTGAACACATGCATTCTGGGTGTGAGATGTGAGTGTGACTAAAGGCGGGATGTTGGAGATGACATATTATTTGTGTGTAATCATTCAGTCTGCCTTGGATATAGAGGTAATGCCAGAGGTTTAACAGAACATAAACATGCTTCTCTGCTCATAAATGGAGAAATAAATCCGATAATTACTGATCACTCATTGCAAAATCAGTAAAACATTGAGAGAACATCTTCCATCCGTTATCTGATGGCAACATGTGCCTAAGACAATGTGGGTTTATAACAATCAAACGGCATGCATATGTTAACAGAGAATTGTACGTGACAAGTACAATTCAGATTGTTATTCCAGAATCAGAGTGGGTAAGCGTGAGTGTTGATGTTATCCATGTTAAGGAACTATGATGAAGTATCATTTACTGACTTCAATTACATTGTGATTAGGACATTGGGGAAAAGACAGAAGATGAAGAGGACTGGGGGACATGGGTGTTCAAACTGGGAAGAGGAACATTGCTGTTCCCTAGTTATCAGTATTGGAACGTTACACTTTATAACTCATATGAAGAACAAATTCAAGGATACATCTACAATGTGAAATTAGCAGAGACAATATTAATGAAATGTATTTAAAAAATGCAAAATACAGGGACAAAATGATTTTCTATACAGATCAAAATATGCAAAGTATAAAGAGATAAGTTTGTTAAAATGCACTCCTGATATTGAGTTATATAAATTGAAATGTGGATGTGAAAACTTGAAAAGTGATGTGCAAACTATCAATCATTATTTGATCCACAGTGGAGATGCTGATTTCCTTTCTGTCAGTGATCACCCTCACTGAGATTCTCTGGCCCAGTCCCTTACACAGTATCTGGAGGTGGGGTGGGAGTGTTGGGTGGGGTTATCATTTCCTGCTGCTCATGGCACAGTTTATTTTTTTAAAAATCCACCTTCGCCATATAACTAATCTACGTTCTTTTGGGTTCTGTTTAACTGTCAGTAAAATAGCTCTTGATATTATTGGAAAACAATGATCTGGGACGACAGCCAGTATCGGCAGGGTGGTCACAGGGAATGGCACACAGACAAAGGGCTTGCAGATCAGAGGAATTTCTAAATAAAACTTCCAAATTCTGTCTGTCCGTATTTATCTACCCTCATGCTGCCTTCTGATCTATCTGACTTCACTCTCATCTAACACCTCTTCCTCTCCCACTGAGTCAGTCTCTCCACTTTCTATCCTCTCTCAGTTTATCTCCATTCACTTTCTGTTCCCCGGTTTATTTGTCTCTCACGCCATCTATCTCCACACGCTCTCTCTATCTCCAGTTGTGCAGTTGAAGAGCTTGTGACCCCACAATGGGTTGACTGACCTCCATCGGTGTTATAATAATTCGGCAGTTCTCTGATCCACAATAAATACTTTAGGTGCCTGGTCAGATAAGCTGGTGCGGTGACAGGTACATTGCACAATCACCCATTATCTCTTCTTGTTCTTCTCTGACGTACAGCTGCCTTGAAATGTCTGTGCAAACAAAATAGACTGAATGAAATTCGAGCAGTCCAGAAGACATTCATGACGGTGGATTTCAATTAGGATTTAATGAATGATGAGATTCTAGAAAAACCTAAGCAATGAAAGAAAAACAGGGCAACACAAGAAATAGCACATGAATACAACATGTGGCACCAAGTAGGCCTCATGGTATTATTGCTAGATTATCAATCCCGAAAATCAGCTCTTGTTCTGTGGACAAAACAATAATTTTTTTTAAAAGCTGGAATTAAGAATCTACTGATGAGAATGAAATCTTTGCCGATCGTCAGAAAAGAAAAACCATTTGGCTTACTAATATCCTTCAATGAAGTAATCTTGCATCCTCACTCCAGACCCAAAGCAATGTGATGACTCTCAGTCCCGTTCTGAAATGGACTAGCGTGTCATTCAGTTATACCAATCGCTACAAAATCTCAAAGAAATGAAACCGGGTGGACCAACAGTTATCGATCTGATCACCGAAAATGTCAGTTGGAAACATCACTGTCGGACCTGCAAAGTCCTCCTTACTAACACCTGAGGGCTAGTGCCAATATTGGAACAACTGCCTGACAGACTAGTCAAGAAACAGCCTGACATAGTCATGCTCATGAAATTATAACTGACAGAAATACCCCAGAAACCACCATCACCATGACTGGATATGTCCTGGCCCAAGGTCAGGCCCACTCCAGCAGAGGGGGCAGCTCAGTGCGATACATTTGGGAGGTAGTTGCACTGCGAGTCCCCAAAATTAACACCAAACCCAATGAAGTCCCATGACTTTAGATTAAACGTGGGCAAAGCAGCCTTACTGATTACCATGTAACGTCATTCCTCAGCTGGATCAGTACTCCTCCATGTTGAACAACACTTGGAGAAAGCACTGACTGTGAAAAGGGCACAAAGTTTATTCTCGCTGAGGAATTTCAAAGTCAACCACTAAAAGTGGTTTGGCACCAGGACTACCGATCACGCTGGTCGGATCCTAAAGGAGATATCTACTTGATTGGGTCTGCAGAAGGTAGTGAGGGAATGAACGAGAGGGGGAAAAAAACATACCTGACCTCATCCTTACCAATCTACCAACTGCAGATGCATCTGTCCATGACAGCATCGGTAAAACTGACCACCGCACTGTCGTTGAGGAGACAAAGTCTCACAGTCACATTGAGAATAAACAATATAGTGTTGTGTGGCACTATCACCATGCTAAATAGCACAGACTTCAAGCACATCTAGCAACTCAAGTCTGAGTATCCATAAGACGCTGTGGTCCAACAATAGCAGAAGAATAATATCCCAGCACAATCTGTAATCTCATGGCGCAGTATATAAACCACTCAATCATTACCATCAAACCAGAGGATTAACCCTAGTGCAATAGAGAGTGAAACAATGAGAAAAAACTGCTCAAGTATGTTCTGTACATAAAACTTAGGATAAATTCAAACTAGCCAAATACCGCCTCATCAGTCTACCCACCAGCATAAAATAAAGTGATGGAAGGACTCATCACGAGTGCTATCAAGCAGCACCTGCTCAGCAATAACCTGCTCATTGACGCCCAGTTTGGGATCCACCAAGGACACTCAGCTCCTGACCTCACCACAGTCTTTGTTCAAACATAGAAAAAGGAACTGAATTCCAGCACTTGAAAATCAAGGCTGCATTCTTTCAAATGTGGCATCAAGGAACCCAAGCAAAAAGGATATTTCGAGCAAGTATTTCATTATTGTAGTTATACCTGACAGATAGGAAAACGGTGATTGTTGTTGGAGGTCAGTCATCACACTTCCAGAATATTTCTGCATTAGTCCCTCAGGATAATGTGGACGTAGGTTTGCTCCATGAGCTGGAATGGTCATTTTCAGATGTTTCATCACCATACTAGGCAATATCTTCAGTTGCCCTCGGGATGAAACCTAGGTCTAAACACCTTCTGTTGCTTCATCAATGGCCTTCTCTCCATCATAAGGTCAGAAGTGGGGATATTCGACGATGACTGCACAATGTTCAGCACCATTTGCAAATGCTCAGTTATGGAACCAGTCCATGCCTAAAGGCAACAGGATCTGGACAATATCCAGGCTTGGGCTAATAAGTGACAAGTAACACTGGCACCACACAAATGCCAGACAATGACTATCACCAATAAGAAACAATATAACCACTTGGTATTCAGCAGCACATTTGTCACTAAATTATCCTCCCCACCACACTATCAATACACTTCGGGTTACCAATGACCAGAAACTCAACTAGACTCACCACATAAATATAAGAGCAGATCCAAGGCTAGGACTATTGTGCGTTTAACTCACCTCTTGTCTTCCCAAAGGATGCTCACCATCTACAAGACACAAGTCAGGAGTGAGATGGAATACTCCCCAATTGCCTGAATGAGTGCAGCCACAACGACACTGAAGAAGCTTGACACCATCCAGGACAAAACAGCCCAATTGATTGGCACCACATCCACAAGCATTCACTCCATTCACCACCTCTGCTCAGTAGCAGCAGTATGTATTATCTACAAGACAGCCCCTTTCAATCCTACAATCACTTCCATCTTGAATGACAACGGCAGCAGGCTTTGGGGAACACCACCACCTTCAAACTCCCTTCCAAACCAGTCAACATCCTGAGTTGGAAATACATCACCATTCTTTCACTGTTGCTGGGTCAAAACCCTGGAATTCCCTCCCTCGTAGCATTGTGGATCAACTCACAGCAGGTGGACTGCAGTGGTATAAGAAGGCAACTCAGCACCACCTTCTCAAGAGGGTAACTAGGGACGGAAAAGAAATGGTGGGTCCATCCAGCGATTCCCATAACCACAAAAATAAGTTTAAAAAGTTCCAAGTTGAACACCTCGATGTAACAGGTTTTCTGATTTGAACATGAACAGGAAAGCAGTGTTTCTGATACTGAATATTTTCGACCTTTATGTTATTAGAAAGGTGTTCTGTGTTCCATGACATATTGTTGCTGAGTGCTGTGATAAATTGCACCAGTTTTATTAAATGCAATATTAGTGTAACAGAATCGATCCTTCAAAAATACCAGATTGAAAATGACAATCATCGTCGAGACAATGTACTCCCGCCAGATGAGACTCACAGATAGCAGCTTATATTCAACATTTTAGTGCGCTACTGACTGACACTGAATCCTCCCACTGTCCAGATTACAGGGGTTACCATTGACCAGAAGGTGAATTCAAATCAAAATACAGATACCACGGTTACAAGAGCAGGTCTGAGATTTACAATTCTGCACTGAATAATAGACTGTATGACAATACAGGCATGCTATGTAGCAATAGATTTAGGCCATTCAGCCGATCTCTTCACCCTGAAACTGTCTCATTTTGTCATAGTGTCTAAGACTTGTGGAAATATCTTCTATATTATAACTGTATCAATCTTTGCAGTAATCGCTCAGTTTCAATCAGTTGTGCCACCCCTCCCCATTCTTCTAAATTCCATTGAGTACAGACATAGAGCCTTCAACTGCCGCTCATATGACAAGCCATCATTCCCAGGATAGATCATGTCCAACACCCGTAGACCCTTCACCAGAACAGCTCACAATACACCAAATCCCGTCTGTCCATAGCCCATTACATTCTCAGGAGTATGTCTCCGCTCTTGTATTCTCACTCTCTTGAAATGAATGTTAACATTGCATTTGCTTTCCGAAATGCCAATTGAACCTGCACATTAACCGTAAGAGAGGACGATGACTCCAAACTCCTTTTGTGCTTCAGATTTCATGAAGCCTTTTATAACATAGCGTCTGCCTGTATTCCGCCTACTGAAGTGCATAATCTCACATGTTCCATATGGTGTTCCATCATCCATGTGTTTTCCCAGTGTCCTAAACTGTCCAAGTCTTTCTGCAGCCTCCCCACTTCCTCAATATCACCTGCCCATCCAATCATCATTGTATCATCTGCAAACCTCGCAAAACTTCCGTCAGGTCAGATGGTTCACGTAAATGGCACTTTCTGACTACCTAAGGACTGTCCACCATTGAAAAGGCACAACGCTCAAGATGCTTGACTCCATTTAGGTTAAAGCAGCATGACTGGAATTACATCTGCAATGCCTTCCCTCCTTGCACCACTGGCACCGACACCCTGCTCACTATTTTATTATGAATTTACCGCATTATGGTGACACAGAACTTGATGGCGCAAGATCTCAGTCTATTAATGGCAATCTGTCTCAATGCTGACTGTGTGGTGCTCACACCAACTAATGTCATTGTGTGTTGAAGATGATAGAGGGAGGTGGGGGGAGGAGATGTCGATCATAAATGACTGTGTGACTGTCACTGAGGGCTGACACAGGCCGCGAAAGCCCCAGATGTACCTGTGTCTGTTGTCACCGCTGCAGGCATGATCAGTCCTTCAGTGAGTCAAATCAAAGAAAGTGATGGGCTTGGAGAGTGTTCCTGGCTGAGCACTCAGATCCTGTTTGTACCAACTAGCAGAGGTATTCACAGACAACTTCAGCCTCTCCCTCCAGAAGCCGTTCTCCCAATCTGATTCAAGAAGGCTGTCATCATCCTCGTGAGAAAGCACATGGAACATGCCCTTATAGACGATCATCCAGTGGCTCCGACCTAAATAATCATGAAGTGCTTTGAGAGGCTGGTTATGGCCTACACCAACTCCAGTCTCCCAGCCTGACCTGCTGCACTATAATTTGCCAACTGATGTAACGGGTGCACAACAGATGCCATATCCGAACCTGCACGCATCACTGGAAGATCTGGACAACAAGGACACTTACACCAGACTCCTGCTCATTGAATAAAGCTCCACCTTCAAAATCATTATCCTTTACAGAATAATCCCAAAATTTCATGACCTTGGTCTCGGTTCCATCCTCTGCAACTGGCTCCTCAGATTTCTGACCCACAATCGTGAAGATAGGTTAAAACCACCTCCTCCACAATAACAATGGACACTAAAGCTGCTGAAGGATGTGTTCTCAACACCCGACAATACGCCCTGTACACCCACGGATGTGACCTCAGCCCCTTAGTGTGTTCCCTGTACACCCACGGCTGTGCCCTAAACCAACTATTGTACTCTTTGTAAAGCCACGGTTGTTTCTGCAGCCCCCTAATGTCCTCTTTGTACACCCACGGCTGTGTCCTCAGCCCCCTACGTAATCTCTATACAACCACAGCTGCGTTTCCAAATTCAAAACAACGCCAGCTACAAGTTCGATGATGCCATCACTATAGCAGTACGGTTATTAAAAAACAACGCGTCAGAATGTAGAAAGGCGATAGAGAGCTTGATGGCATGGTGTATTGATAATGACCTCTCTCTCTAATCCGGTAAACGTAAAGGACTGATCACTAACTTTATGAAGAAAGGAGGGGAACACACCCCATCTACACCAACCGTTTGAGGGAGTGCAGAGCATCAAGTCCCTCGGAGTGATGATAACTTACAACCTGTCCTGAACTTCTCACAAAGGTCCGATGGTCGGGAAGGTTCAACAATGCCTCTCCTTCCTGAGGTGATACAGGAAAATCAGCTTGCACTACTTCTACAGATGCACCATTGAGACCGTATTGTCCCGGTGGATAACAGCCTGTTACAGCAACTGCTCTACTCAGGACCATGAGAAACGACAGAAGGTTGGGTGCACAGCTCTGACCAACACGGACTCTAACATCCCAACCATCGATTCCATTTACATGGCTCGTTGCCGCAGAAAGGCTGCCAACATCTACCCCAGATTACTGAGGGAAGGGAGACAGGAAACATCTGAGGCATTAACAGATATCTTTGTAGCATCCTTGAACATGGCTGAGGTCATGGAAGACTGGAAAATTGTTAAACCCCTTGTTTAAGAAAGGTAGTTGGGATAATCCAGTCAATTATGGACTAGTGAGACTGATGTCAGGGGTAGGGAATCTGCCAGAGAAGATACTGAGTGATAGGATCTACTCTCAAATGGATGAAAATAGCCTTATCACTGATGGACAACATGGTTTTGTGCAGAGAAGGTCATGTCTTAACAACTCAAGAGAATTCTTTGAGGAAGTGACAAAGTTGATTGATGAGGGAGATACTGTAGATGTCATGCACATGGACTTCAGGAAGGCGTTTGGTATGTTTCCCCTCAGTCGGGTTATGGAGAAAGTGAAAGTCACATGGTGCGCTAGCTACGTGGAGAAAGAACTGGCTGGGCAACAGGAGGCAGAGAATAGTAGGGGGAGGGAGTTTCTCAAAATGGAGAACTGTGACCAGTGGTTCCATTTAAGATGTTTCTGGAAAGATACATGAATGGGCAGGGAACAAAGGGATACAGATCCTTAGAAAATAGGCGACAGGTTTAGATAGAGGATTTGGATCGGCGCAGGCTTGAACCACCGAATGGCCTGTTTCTGTGCTGGAATGTTTTGTTCTAACATTATCAAAGACCCATCACACCCCAGTAATGGTCTCCCACAACCTCTTCCATCAGGCTAAAAGATATGGAAGCTTGAAAACACTGAGCAGCTGGCTCATTAAAAGTTTCTTCCTGACTGTTATTAGACTGATGAATGTACTCTCTAATCTCAGATAATACTGATCTTGTTCACGTTGATCTCGCCTCGCGCACGCCGTGTGCAGCGTAACCTACATGCCTCTCAGACATGTTTTGCAGCCATTGTTCTGCACATCCTTGCTTACTATGATCAGCCTGTACACCTTGGTACAGGTCAAAGTAAATCCTCATCTTCCTCCCGACAGCTCACTCCGAGCTCTCTCTGGTCCTCACCCCCAGCACCTCCCATTCCCCACCCCAGCACACTGTGACCACATACCCAGCTCAGTGCGTGCTTTGTGTCTCACTATTTCTCTCACACTATCTGTTTCCTTGTATTTTCCTTTCCTCTGTCTTTTGTTTCTTTCCCTGAACTTACTATCTCCCCTTCTCCCTGTCCATGTGACTGTTTGTTTCTTGTTTTGTTTCCTTTCTCTGTTTTACTGACTGTCATTCTGTTTCCCTCGCTGTGTTCTCTCTCTCCTTAGACGTGTCTGTCGAGTTCTCCCTCGTTGTGATGGTGATGCGTCTCTATTCTTTTGAAGCATGTGATGGCTCTTTGGTTGGATGTTGGCAATAAAATAAACTCAATTGCGTTTTGGTATTCTGGACATAATTTTAATTTATTAGTTAAATTTCAATTGTTGCCTAAACAGCAACCAGAACTTGGATATCCATTTAACAACCAATTGTTACATCTAAATATTTTGGAACTGCCTTCTCCCAGTGCTCTGCATACTGGCAACTGAAAGCATTCTTTTCATGTGCATAATAGTGTGAAGGTAACAGCTCTTCCCAGGACCATAAGAAACTAGACGGTTTTGTGCACAGCCCAGACTATCATGGAGGACAACCTTCCATCCATTTATACTTCTCATTGTCAGCGAAAGGCTAGCAACATCAAATATCCCTCCAAAACCGGTAATGATCTCATACAACCTCTTCCAAAAGGGAGGAGATACAGAGGCTTGAAAACATGGACCAGCATGCTCAGGAACACGTTCTTCCCCACCCTAATTACACTGGCGAATTGATATCTCTCACTTTTCAAATAATATTAATCTTGCGAAAGTTGCTCTTGCTTTGCGCACCTCCTGTGCAACTGTCACCTTGTATGCCTCACTCTGTCTAAGTGCCATTGAGGCTCTAAGTCTTATCAAGGGCAATCAAATAAGTGAATTAATGCTGGCCCAGCCATCGATACCTATTTCACATTAATATAGATAAGAAGATGATGACACTCATGGAAGACAGACAGTTGGGATCAAATTGCTTTAAATATGATCTTAGATATATATAGTTTCCCTCGGTATCTGAAAGCAGAGTGTTCCTACAAAACCTTTTATAAGCTGATATGGCGTAAAGTGAAGTAGCATTAATTTATGTGGGAAAAAAAAATCATCTTTCTTGGTAAAAGTGAAAACCTATTCGGGTTTCTTTTGGTTAGTGAAAACAGGACGTAATGGAGGTTTTTCAGAAAGGGAAATGGCAAAAAGCGATTTTTTGAAAAGCGGGGTATACATGTATCGACATGGGCAAGATATTCAGGAAGATGGGAAAAGTTAAAAATAAATGAGGTGAATCTCACATTTTATTTCCATCCCAGCTGATCATCATTCCTGTTTTTTGCTCTTTTTCTTCTATCTCTCTCTTTCTCTATCGATTTAGCTCACTCCTCCTCCCTTTCAAAGCAGACTTCCCTGTCCCCAGCATTATTCACACTATTTTCCAGCTGCTTTCAGTTCAGGAAAGCTCACAGCACTTTCTGTTCTTTACTTTGCATTTTTTATGCAATTTCAGACAATGGTTTGTTCAGACACAGCATTGACGCAGAGATTGAGATTGGGAATATTATGAGCTGGTAGTGGACAGGGTTCGTGTCAGAGATAACACGAGGCATAAATCAATTCAGGGCCAAAAGGGATCTTGAGGTTGCCCACAGTTTTGTTCTCAGATGTTTGTAAGGGAGTGGTCTGCATTTCAGATGAATGGAGACTGCAATTTGAATTGAAGATAATAGTTTCTTTCTTTGACAAATATAGATAACAGCAATTGCAATGAAGTTCAAAATTTTTTATGGGATTAATGAATGGACAGAGGTAGCCCGCCCCGCCTAAAATAATAATCAGTACCGCTAATATGCGATATGGTAGAAATTCCCAACAGAGAAAAATGTTGAAAAGTCCCAAGGAAAGCCTCCTCTCCATTGGTTTAATTATCCAGTCCATTATTCTCAGATTCAGATCTGTCCTCTCCACGTCTCTCCAGCTGCTGATCTCTGTTATTGTTGGAGCTGATGCATCGGCTCCTACACTGGGATAGCGCACTGAGTGAAGCCCCTCACCAATAGGAGAGGGAAACCCTCCAGTGACACAGTTACAATGCATGGAGACTGACAACAATCACAGTCACTGAGCAAACAGTTCGAGCTTTCAATACAGCACATTCAGTTCACAATATATCTGGACTGGTCTGGATGCTGGCTATTGGTCACATCTCCCATCACTAATTGCTCCAGTGAAGTCAGTTGTGAGGGAGAATGATGGATGTTTTCTTTTCGCAGGTGAGATGACTCTGCTCTGTTGTACGTTTGCAATGCTGTAACCATCTTACCCCGAATTTTTACCGCTCCACAAAAAAAGAAACACAATCAGGACGTTGTTACTGTGCTGATCTCTCCTCCACGGGAAGAAACGCCAGCCAACACACTGTCACTGGGTACAAATGCTCTGCACATAGACAGGAAGTGTGGACTTCTCTGAATGTTCCTCTCCCTGCTCTAATAAAGAAACGTTGGACCTTTCATTCATAATATGCTTGAGTAATTAATTTATACAAATGGACAAACATTTTAATGCTGCTTTATTTGCAATAAGCAGTAATTATTACGCTTTTTCTCCTCAGTCCAAAACCAAAAGTCATTAAGACTTTTGAATTAATGAGTCAGGTTTGGCTGGGAGATTGGGCGGAATGGGGGCAGTGGCTGTGGAGACTGCATGGGGAGTACAATGATATTCCACATGTCATCATCACTCTTAACGTCAGATAGAATTAAATATAGTTCACAACAAGGATATTTTATATTTTATATACACACCATTTAATCATTGGGAATACAGATTGAGTAGGGTCACCGCACCTGATGCATTAACATTGATTTCTCTTCATAGCTACTGCCAGACCTGCTGAGCTTTCCCTCCAACGTCTGTTTTTGTTTGAGGTTGATCATATTGTTCATATCTTGCAGGATGCTTACAATTAAAAACAGATACTAATAACAAAATGTGCAGGGCTATGGGGACAATACAGGAGAATAATAGTAGAGATATCACTTATTCCAAACTGGAAGAGACAATGGGCTAAGCTTTCACCACCTTTGTTGTAATAATTCTATGTCATGCATTGAAAGCATTTGTAGATTGGGGAGACAAGCTTGTTCAATGAAGGACACAGAGTGTTCCATCATCAATAACCTATCCCTATTATTTCATGAAGTTCAGCTGCCTCTAAAATATATTTTAAAAAATAGATCTCCTGAGATTTATAGGATATTCAGAATTGTTTTTACTTTCTATCTTAAAGAAGAAGCAGATTTCGGTTGTAATTCGGGTGTCACAGGAATACCAACTGTAAGAGAACGAGAAATGACCACATTGCCCAAATATTACCAAGTTCAACGTGTAGACCTGTCAAGAAACATGAAATATAGAGATAATGGAAACATGAAATATAAACAGAAATTGCTGGAGAAACAAAAAGATGAGGAAGTATCTGCAGAGAGCAACAGAATTGACATATGTCATATGATGTGACACTGTTCTGAAAAGTCCTATTAGAATCAAAGGTTAATTTTTTGCATCTCTGCTCAGATGTTGCCAGATTTACTGAGTTTCGCTCCAGCTCTTTTGATTTCTTTCTTCTTTCTGAACTGTGACAAAGTGTCTGATCTGAATGATAACAACAAAGTTGTTATCTCAGTTGAATCTTGAGTAATTTGTTATGGACATTAAATGAGAAATTACAAAGTTCCTCTGTTTGATAGGGATCTAAATATCGATGACGTATTGCATTGTGAGACATTGTGATGAAAATGTTGAAACAAAACAGAAGTTTCTGCAACTGCTCAGTAGGTCTGGGAGCATCTGTGCAGAGAAATCAGAGTTAACATTTCAGGTCCAGTGCTCCTTCCTCAGAACTGATGGTAATACGGAAAATGTTGGTTTATATGCAGAAAAGACTGGATGGTGAGATTGGATGAGAAACCATCACTATTCAAGAAAATCGTGATCTGGAATTCATTCAAAATTAAGAAAGGATTTCTTGTACTTTCTCTTCTATCACTTGGTCCTTGTTCAGTTTGTACATGTACTATATATGTCTAAATATCCATCAAGTGCCGACAATGTTTTTTTTTCTCCCCTACTGTGGTGTTTCAATATTTTTGATTATTTTCCAGTATGTATTTGATTCCAATTCAAGGTGGACATGAGAATATGGCTTGACCTTCTGCAGTTCGCCCATAATATAGAATTTAATTGAATACTTATCCCCATCACACCCGCTGAATTAAACAAACAATGCATGAGTCCACGTCCATCCTGCAGATGAAACATTTCGTCAGCTCTGGCTATTGCAGGTAATGTTACAAAGAACAGTGCCACACAACATGCTGATGTTCCAGCCAAAGATGCCAAACCCAGTTTATCCTAATTTATAAATAAAACATGCAGAGGGGCGGAGTGTAAAAAGTGAATTCAACTCTGTGTCGAAGATGCTATTTGTGGCTCCCTCATAAAATGTGTTAATTACATCAGTCATCAATTCACCAAAATGGGGAAAGCAAGAAACTGGAATTGTCAAATAATCCTCTGAATAACATCTGGAGAACAGGAAGGAAATCACTGGTTGTTTGTGATATTCCGAAATGACGATTGTGAGAATGTGGAGGTGGGGAGCAGTGAAATGGTGATCAATGTTATAGATGACACAAAGATGGGCTGGGGGTGGGTCACAGTCAGGAGGGAAGGGTTAGGCTACAGGAGGATAGAAACAGATTATTCAGATAGCCAGATCAATGGCCTGATGAAACTTAACACTGATAAATTGGGAAGATGCAAGTCAGAAGTAACAAGACAAGTAAGTACTCAAAAGTGAGTATGAAAGAGGAGGGCTAAATTTGCTCGTTTTTTCTTTGCAGCAGGAAAGGTTGAGGAGGGAATATGGTACAGGTGTACAAGAGCATAAGGGGAATGGAGACGATGAACAGACAACAGCTGTTTTCCTGAGTCAAAGGATCAAAAACAAAGGGACACACTGTTAAAGAGAAGGGGAGGGGTTTGAGAGAGAATTTGTGGCATGTGTTTCGAACCGAGAGGGTAGCCTGAATCTGGTTTGCGTTGTCTAGGAAGGTGGTTGAGGCAGGTAACCTCACAAACGTTTAAAAAGCCTTTGGACGTGCACTTGCTGGCACAGGCGTAATGAGCCTGTTTTTCATTGCATGATTCTTTGCAGTGGCAGCCATAAACACTCTGGTATATTCTGAATCAATAAGCAATGGCATTTGCTGCTTTGTTCCTTTGATGGTACTCAGTAAGTTTCTGTATTACAAAGCAGCAGCATCTCATGCAGCTTCAGCACTTAGTCAACCAAAGTCAGCACAGCCATCTCTGGGAACATCCAGGGTGATTCACATGCTCTTGCAAGCATTGGCCAACAACAGCACTGACACTATTCTCGCTGTTTGCCACCACTATTATAGTTGCAGCCATAATTTGAACACAGCTTTTCCTCCATTATAATAAACACCTCGAGCAATAAGGATGTTATTTCGCTGAAGCATAATAAATTATTTCCCAGGTATTCACTTTGACAAACAGCAAGTTTTCCTGTTTTTTTTTTCTGCCAGTTGTTTCTCACAGAATTCCCCACCCCACCCTCTTTCCACTTTATCATTTTCTTGTGCACTGTCTCTCTGTTCTCATACACCTCACTCCCTCACATCCCCCACACTCTCCATCCTTATTTATTAATCCCTGAAAAACTTGTGCCTAATCTCTATAATTTATTCCAACTCCCAACTCACATTTTGGACTGATTTGATTCCTTCTCTCGGCATGGTCATTAGACTGGCCGTGCCTGATGTCCTATTCACCTCAACCTTCTGCTCAGTTCCTGATCTGCTGCTTTGGTTCTCACTCTCCTGGTTTATTCAAATCCATCTGACTTGCACTAGCACACCTCCCGACAAGGATGTTAGTGCTTGTCCAGTTAAGATACAACCTGTATTCTTTGTACAGGTCCTCGCCTGTCTTGGAAGAGATCGCAATGATCCAACAATCTGAAATACCCAGCCTTGAACGAGCTTGTTAACAACGTGTTAAGCTATACTGCCTTCCTCATCCATCCCTCTTTTCCACATGGCACGGGGAGTAATCCAGAGATTATAGAGGATTGTTTTCTCTCTCTGTCTCTGCCTCTCTCTCCGTCTGTCTCTCTCGCCCTCTCTCTCTCTCGCAACCACCCCCCCCCCAAAAGAAAGCACACACACATTCAGAAGACTGACAGACAGACAGACACCAAATTACTTTGCAGAAGAATACAAATAACCTTAAAATAATGGGAATGAAAACTGGAATGAAGGATTTAGTTAAAGGGAGGATGAGAGAAATTGTGCTTCTTTTGGATGTCAGTTTGCTCGCTGAGCTGGAGAGTTCATTTTCCGATGGTTCATCACTGTACTAGGGAACATTATCAGTGAGACTCTGGTGAACTGCTGGTATTATGTCCCACTTGCTATTTATGTGTTTAGCTTTCCTTGAGTCAGTGATATAATTGCCAGTATTGGTGATTTTAAGTCCGGTCCCTTTTCTCAGAGTGTTAGATGGAATCAAAATCGATGTGTTTGTTGATAGAGTTCCGGTTGGAATGCTCTGCTTCTCGGAATTCTCGTGCGTGTCTCTGTTTGATTTGTCCTAGATGGACCCAGTCCAAATGGTGTCCAAAAGGATACTAGTGATAGTGGGTCATGTCTTTTTTTCCGGATAGCTGTTGTTCATGTATCCAGGTGGCTAGTTTTCTGCTTGTTTTTCCAATATAGTGCTTGTTACAGTTCTTGTAAGGCTTATTCTTTCTGGAGGAGAACAGACAAATATGTGAATTATTGTGGTGCTTAAAAGTATGAAGTAAAGATGTAGAGTAAAACAGGAATACTCTGTTTCCGTTAGATGGAATTACAGCATCAAGGAGTTCTAATTCCAGGATTGTTAACAAAAGAACCAGGTTTGAGATAAGGAAAAACTTCTTTATTGAGAGAGTTGTTAGGATTTGGAATGGACTGCCTGGGAGAGTTGTGGATGAAGATCAAAAAGAGATCTGGATATGTATTTGGAAATATGAATTTAACAAGCTGCAGAGATAAGGCTAGCAAATGCGAGGGGCTTTGGAGACATTCCTGGAGCTGATACACACACTCTATCATGTGTCTGATGTGAATAAAAGTCAGTATACGATTATTTCCCATTCTAAATGCTCACGCATATCTGATTATTTAGTGCAGCATAAGCATTTAAAATGCAAGTATTGCAAGACCATTTTCATTATATAGTCTAATTATTGCTCAGAACATTAATAGTTTAAATGTTGAAACCCAATTACGAAAACAAATCTGTCATTGCTTTGGCACAAGTCTCTTTGAAAAGGTCTGATTTTTCACTCACACGATAATATGTTTATCGTTTTCGTTCACTGTCTGCATTTGAAATTAAATAACATTTTTTCTAAAAATTAAAAGTTTTCAAATTATTGTTTCACTAAAGTTTGATAACACAAACCATTTATTTCGTTGAATATTTACAGAGCATGTTGAATTATAGCCATTTCTAATTCGCTGGCAAATAGCTGAAGCTTGTACATTTCAGTGAGAAATTAAACTGATTGATTATGTACAAATGTATAAGAACACTAATTCTATTTGATTATTCAATCGTTTGCTCGCCCTGCACATGTAATCATTCAGAAGCCAACCGCTTTCAAAATGTTGGAGTGACAATGCATTGTTTTGAATCCTGACATTGTGTATGTATTTC
Organism: Chiloscyllium punctatum; assembly: GCF_047496795.1. Lineage (NCBI taxonomy): Eukaryota > Metazoa > Chordata > Chondrichthyes > Orectolobiformes > Hemiscylliidae > Chiloscyllium > Chiloscyllium punctatum. The sequence goes on from NW_027309867.1 coordinate 447,662, forward strand.
TGATCGCCAAAAGAGTTACATCCATGTTGTTTGTTCGACACAAAATAAAATGTACATTCTTTATTTCTGTGTGAGAAAACCTTGATGGAAGTTTATATTTTTGATACATAAATATAGAATCAACCTAATTCTTTTCAGAGATTATAGTTCAGTTGAATAATCATAGTTGATGTCTTATTTTTGCCTAACTCACTCAACTTAGCAAACATCTGATTAATACATGGGTCACCCAACAGATTGTATCTGAAGAAAACAGCAGCAATTGACAAGTCAAGAATCACGTTAATAACTGAACTTGGCGGAGCCTGCCTGATGTAGGACACCATACATACTGGCATTCAGGTGAATGGAACAATGAACAACATAACTGGAAGTTTTGGCCTAACGCCCCTCCCCAGCTTCCTGATCTTACACATATCACTCCGTCACACATTCAACAATTGATAAGAATCCACAGGCTGGGTGAAATGTAAAACACAGAACAGTACAGCACATTGCAGACCTTCGACCCTTGACGTCCTGCCAATCTTTTATCCTACTCGAAGATCAGACTAACTGACATACCCAGACATGCTGGTCCAGTGACAGGCATCGTGCACAGTCAGCCATTCTTTTCTGATGTGCAGCTGCCTTGAAATGTCTGTTCAAACCAAACAGATTGAATGAAATTCAAGCAGTCGAGACGACGTTCATGACTGTGTATTTCAATCAGGATTTAATGATGGATGAAATTCCAGAATAACATAATCAATGAATGAAAAACAGGGCAACACAAGAAATAGCAGTTGAGTACAACATGTGGTTCCAAGTAGGCCTCATGGTGTTACCGATAGATTATCAATCCAGACAATCAGCTCCTGATCTTTGGACCCAGGTTCGAATCCCGCCACTACAGATGGTGGAGATTACATTCAATAATTTTAAAATATCCCTGGAATTATGAAACTACCTATGAAAATAAAATCATTGCCGATTTTTAGAAAAATCCATCTGGATCATTAATATCTTTCAATGAAGGAAACTTCTATCCTCACCTGGTCTGGCTGACATTCAAATCCAGACCCAAAGCAACGTCATTGACTCCCAATTGCCCCTGAAATGGTCCACTGAGTCATTCACTTGTACCAATGGTTACAAAGTTTCAAAGAAATGAAACCGGCTAAAAAAACCTGGCATCAAACTGTGCACTGGAAAAGTCATCATTAGAAACATCACTGTAGAACCTCCAAAGTCTACCTTACTATCATCTAAGGGGTAGTGCCAAAACTGGGACAACTGCCTTACAGGCCATTCAAGCAACAGCCTGACATAGTCATACTCACGGAATCATACCATACAAAAATAACCCAGCCACCACCATCACCATCCCTGGATATGTCCTGCCCCAAAGGCAGGACCGATCCAGCAGAGGGGGCAGCTCAGTGAGATATAGTCGGTAGGTAGTTGCTCTGGGAGTCTCCCGAATTGACTCCAGACCTAATGAAGTCCCATGGCTTCAGATTAAACATGGAAAAAAATTCTCTTACTGATTACCACGTAACGTCATTCCTCATCTGAATCAGTGCTCCTCTGTGTTAAACAACACTTGGAGAATGCACTGACTGTGGCAAGGGCACAAAGTGTATTCTGGCTGGGGGATTTCAAAGTCGACCATCAAGAATGGTTTGGCAGCAGTACTATTGATCACGCTGGTCGGGTCCTAAAGGACATAGCTACTAAATTGGGTCTGCAGCAGGTGGTGAGGGCAAGAACAGGAGGGGAAAAAATCATACATGACCTCATCCTTACCAATCTACCAACTGCAGACGTATCTGTCCGTGACAGTATCGGTAAATGTCTCGTGGTCAGGTTCAGAATAAATTCTATTGTGTTGTGTGGCACTATCACCATGATAAATGGCACAGATTTCGAAGAGATCTAGCAACTCAAGACTGAGCATCCATAAGACACTGTGGATCATTAATAGCAGCAGCACTGTACTCCAGCACAAACTGTAATGTCACGACCCATCATATCCCCCCATTCAACCATTACCATCAAGGCAGAGGATCAACTCTGGTTCAATGGAGAATGCAGGAACGCATGCCAGGAGCAGAACCAGGAATATACAAAAATAAAATGTTAATCTGCTGAAGCTTCCAAACAGAAGTACTTGCGTGCCAAATAACATAAACAGCAAGGGACAGACAGAACTGAGCTATTCAACAATTAATGCATCAGATTTAAGCTCTGGGGTCCTCCTAATCTGATCATGGATGGTGGTGGATGATCAAACAACTCACTGGAGTAGGAGTCTCCACAAATATCCCCATCCTCAATGATTGAAGATCCCAGAACATCAGTGCAAATTTTAAGGCTGAAGCTTTCGCAGCAATCTTCAGTCAGAAGTTTTGAGTGGATGATCCATTTCGGCCTCCTCCCGTGGTCCCCATCATTACAGATAGCAGTCTTCAGCAAATTCGATTCACTGATATCAAGAAACGGTTAAAGGTACTGGATACTGCAATGGCTATAAACCTGATAACATGCCGACAATAGTCCTGAAGACTTGTACTCCAGAACTTCCCGCTTCCCTAGACAAGCTGTTCCAGTACGGTTACAAACAGACAATGGGGAAAACTGCTCAAGTATGTTCTGTACATAAAACGCAGGACAAATTCAACCCGACCCAATACCGCCTCATCAGTCTACTCTCCATCATCAGTAAAGTGATGGAAGGTGTCATCAACAGTGTTATCAAGCAGCTCCTGCTCAGGGACGCCCATTTTGTGTTCCATCAGGGTCAGTCAGCTCCTGACCTCATCACAGCCTTGGTTCAAACATAGAAAAAGGAACTGAATTCCAGCCCTTGATATCAAGGCTGCATTCTGCCAAATGTGACATAAAGGACCCCAAGCAAAAACGGTATCGCAGGCCAACACTGCATTATTGGAGTCAGACCTGACAGATAGGAAGATGGTCATTGTTGTTGGAGGTCAGTCATCTCAGCTCCAGAACATCTCTGCAGTAGTCCCTTAGGATAACGTTCGAGGTCCAAACATTTTCAGCAGCTTCAACAATGACCTTCCTTCCATCATAAGGTCGGGAGTGGGGATTATCCAGGCTTGGGCTGACAAGTTGCAAGTAACATTCCTGCCACACAAATCCAGACCATGACCATCATGAATAAGAAACAATATAACCACTTGTTATTCAGCAGCATTATCCCCACTAAATTTCCCCACTATCAAAAACCTGGGGTGTATTATTGACCATAAGCTCATCTGGACTCGCCACAGATAAGATCGGATCAGAGGCTAGGAATACTGCATGATTAACTCACCTTCTGACTTCCCAAATCCTGTCCAACATTTACAAGGCACAAGTCAGGAATGAGATGTAATAATCCTCACTTGCCTGACTGAGTGCAGCCCTAATAACACTAAAGAAGCTTGACACCATCCAGGACAAAGCAGCCCATTTGATTTGCATCACATCCACAAGCATTCACTCCCTTCACCATGGTCGCTCAGGAACAGCAGTGCGTACTATCTACGAGACACAATGCAGAAATTCCACAAAGATCCTCAGAGAACTCCTTCCAATCTCATGAACACTTCTATGTAGAATGACAAGGGCAGTAGACTTTTGGGAACACCATCAACTTCAAATTCCCCTCCAAACCAGCCAACATCCTGATTTGGAAATATATTGCAGTTCCTTCCCTCTTGCTGGTTCAAAACGCTAGAATTCCCTCCTTAATCACGAGTAGGTCAACGCACAGCACATAGATTGCACCAGTTCGAAAAGGTAGCTCACCACCACCTTCTCAAGGGCAACTCGGGACGGGCAAGAAATGCTGGGCTCATCCAGTGATGCCCACATCCAAAAAATATTTTTTTTAAAACAAATAGTTCCAAGTTGAGCATCTCGATGGGACAGATTATCTGATTTGAACACGAACAGGAAAACAATGTTTCTAATATTGAATATTTTAGACATTTTCTGTTATTGGAAAAGTGTCCCATATTCGATGACATATTGTTGCTGAGTGCTGTAATAAATTGCACCTTTTCAGTTAAAATCAACAATACTGGTGTAACAGGCTCAAACCTTCAAAATGACCAGATTACAAATGACAATCATAGCAGAGACAATGTACTCCCGCCAGGTAAGACTCACAGATAGTAGCTTACAGTCAACAGATTAATGGACTACTGGTTACACTGAATCCTCCCACCGTCTACATCACAGGGGTTACCACTGACCAGAACGTGAAAACAAATCAACTTATAAACACAAGGGCAGATCAGAGACTTACAATTCTGCACTGTGCTGTTTAAGCATTGTCTCTCTGTCTCGTGGAAATATGTTCTACACACTAGCTGTACCAATCTTTGCAGTAATCGATCAGTTTCAATCAGATCCCCCCCCACCCGCCATTCTTCTAAGTTCCATCGAGTACACTCACTGCCGCTCATATGACAAGCCGTCATCCCTCAGCAGTTCAAATTATGCCAAATGCCGTCTGACCATTGCCCATTATATTCTAAACAGTATGTCTCCTCTCTTGTATTCTTGTTCTCTTGAAATGAATGCGAACTTTGCATTTGCTTTCGTAACTGCCAACTGAACCTGCATATTAACCATAAGGGAGGACGAGTGCTTCAAAATCGTTTTGTGCTTCAGATTGAATGGATCCTATTAGAACATAGTGTCTGCCTCTATTCTGCCTATCAAAGTGAATAATCTCACACGATTCCATAGTGTGTTCCATCAGCCACATGTTTTCCCACAGTCCAAAACTGTCCAAGTCTTTCTGCACCCTCCCCACTTCCTCAATATCATCTTCCCAGCAAACCATCACGGCATCATCTTCAAACTTAGCAAAGCTGCCTTCAGGTCCTTTTTCCAGTTTGTCCATGTATAATACATTTCCTGGCTCCCTAAGGACTGTCCACCATCTACAAGGCACAACACTCAAGGTGCTTGACTCCATTCACGTTGAAGCAATGGCTTGAGTGGAATTACACCTGCAAAGTCTTCACTCCCTGATCCACTGACTCTCAGTAGAAGCACACCCTGCCCCGTTTTGTGGTGAGTTTACTTCATTATTGTGCACAATCCCAGTCTATTGATGGCATTCTGTCTGGACAAACTGTGTGTTGATGACGATAGTGGGAGGTGGGGGAAGGAATGTCTAAGATGAATGATTGTGTGACTGCCAGGATGAAACCTGTCCCGACAGCCCCGGATGTATCTGTGCCCGCTGTCACCGCTGCAGACATGATCAGTCTTCCTGAGAGTCAAGGCAAGGGAAGCGACAGACCTGGACGATGTTCCCGGCTGTGTACTCAGAGCCTATGAGGACCAACTGGTAGAGGTATTCATATACAACTACAGCTTCTCCCTCTTACAAGCTGAAGTCCCAACCTGCTTCGAGAAGACGACCATCATCCTCGTAAGTGAGAAAGCACATGTAACGTGCCTTAATGACTACCGCCCAGTGGCTCTGACCTCAATAAACATGGAGTGATTTGAAAGGCTGGTTATGTCCCACATCAGCTCCAGTCTCCCAGCCTGACCTGATCCCTTATAATTTGCCTACTGATGTAACAGGTCCAGAACATATGCCATACCCCAATCCCTGCACTCATCCCTGGGACATCTTGACCACAAGGACACTTACACAAGACTCCTGCTCACTGACTACAGCTCCACCTTCAATATCGTTATCCCCTTCAGACTAATCTCAAAATTCCGTGACCTTAGTCGCGGCTTCACCCTCTGCAACTTGATCCCCCGGTTTCAGACCCACAGATCACAATCTTTGAAGAGAGGTATCTGCACCTCGACCACACTCACACTCAACACTGGATACCCCAAGGATGCATCCTCAGCCCCCTACTGTACTTCCTGTACACACACGGCTGTGTCCCTCAGCCCCCTACTGTACTCCCTGTCCACACGCGGCTGTGTTGACAAATTCCAAATAACGCCAGCTGCAAGTTCGCTGATGACATGCCCATGTAAATCGTGCTTTTAAAAAGTTCGCTTTTCCCCGCTTCCCTTTCCAAATGACCTACGTTCGGACCTGTTTTCGCTAATCAAAACAAATCCAAAGAGGATTTTCACTTTGACGAAGATTGCCGAAATTTTTCCCATACAAATGAATGCTTCTTCACTTTACACCATATCGGCTTATGAAAGAATACTGTACTTCAAATCGCAGATCAGTTAACATGTCACGCGAATAGAATGCTTTCAGTTGCCAGTATACAGAATAACAGTAAGAGATACAGCTCATTCTAAGCTGGAAGAGACAATGGGTTGACCTTCCGCAACCTTTGCTTGTAATAATTCTGTGATATGTATTGAAAGCCTATGGAGGGGGGTAGACAAGCTTGTTCAATAAAGGGAAACCTGTATATGTCTAAGACAATGTTTAAAGCGATTTTATCTCCCTGTCTCTCTGCCCTGAACGGTGGTCATCTTCTTATATTCGTTGATGGGATATGGGTATCACTGGCTGGGCCAGCATTACTTCACTTTTCTAGCTGCTCTTGAGAAGACCGTGAGCCACTGTAGTCCACGTGTTTTATTTGATTTGATTTGATTTATTTTAGTCAAATGTACAATGGAAAGCTTTGTTTTGTGAGTAGCGCAGGAACATGATAGTAGACAAAAAAACACAGCTCATGAGGTACTTCAACAGAGTGAGGCATATAAGGTTACAGCTGCACAGGAGATGTGCAAAACAAGATCGCTATTAGCAAGACTAGTATTATTTGAAGTTAGAGATGTCAATTCGTCAGTCTAATTACGGTAGGGAAGTAAGTGTTCCTGAGTATGCTGGTCCATGTTTTCAAGCCTCTCTATCTTCTTCCTGTTGGAATAGGTTGTCAGAGATCATTACCGGTTTGGGAGAGATTTTTTTAATGCTATCAGCCTTTCGGTGACAACAAGAAGTATAAATGGATGGAAGATTGCCTTCCGTAATGGTCTGTGCTGTGCACACAACCGTCTGTAGTTTTTTATGGTCCTGGGCAGAGCAGTTACCATATCACACGAATAGAATGCTTTCAGTTGCCAGTATGCAGAATAACAGTAGAGATACAGCTCATTCTAAGCTGGAAGAGACAATGTGTTGTGTTTCCTCAACCTTTGCTGTAATAATTCTGTGATATGTATTGAAACCCTATGGAGGGGGTGGGGGTAGGGGTGGGGGGGGGGGGAGACAAGCTTGGTCAATAAAGGACACAGACTGTTCCATCAACAAAAATCGATTCTTATTATATCATGAAGTTCAGTTGCAAGGAAAAGTGTTTTAATACAGTGGTTTTCTGAGATTTACAGGATATTCAGAAACATGTTTTTGTTTTCTCTTTGAATCTTATAGAAGAAACAGATTTCGGCCTTAAGACACGTGTCACAGACACACCAACTGTAATAGGACCACAGTGTCCAAATATAACCAAGGTCAGTGTATGGACCTGTCAAGAAACATGAGATAAAATGATATGCAAACATGAGATACAAACAGAAAATGGTGGAGAAACGAAATAAAAACATGAAGAAGTATCTGCAGAGAGAAACAGAGTTAACATATTGATTACGATGTGACATTTCTGAAAAGTCAAAGGTTAATTCTATGCATCTCTGCTCAAATTCTGCCATATTTGTTGAGTTTTGCTCCAGCTCTTTCGATTTCTTTTTCTTTCTGAACTGCGACAAATTGTCTGATCTGAATGTTAACAGCAAAGCCCCTGTCTCACTTGGATCTCGAGTAATTTGTTATGGACATTAAATGAAAAATTACAAAGTTCCTATGTTTGACAAGGCTCTAAATATTGATGACGTATTGGATTGTGAAAACGTGCCATGAAAATGTTGAAACAAAAACAGAAGTTGCTTCTAAAGCTCAGTAGGTCTGGCAGCATCCGTGAAGAGAAATCACAGTTAACGTTTCAGGTTCAGTGACGCTTCATCAGAACTGATGGGAGCTCGGAAAATGTTGGTTGATATGCAGAAGGGGCTGGACAGCTTTTAATGGAGATTGTTAGTGGCTAAACATAGAGGGTGTGTAATGGAAGGCGATGTGAGAACTAGGCCTGGTGTATTATTGGTCGGGGGCGAGGACATTCGGGAGTTCTGGGCTGAAAATTATTGAACTTGATTTTGAGTCTGAAGGGCTGTAGGGTCTTCACACGGTAAATGAGGCGTTGTTCTTCCAGTTTGCATAGACTTTTCCTGGAACACTGCAGCAAGCCTGACGTAGAGATATTAGCCAGGGAACAGGATGCGGTATTAAACTGGCAGGCAACTGGAAGCTCAGGGTCATTTGTATAGGTATACTTTGGATGTTCAGTGAAGCGGTCACCCAGGCTACTGTTAGTTTCCCCAACGTAGGGAAGACCACATTGTGAGAAGCGAATCGAGTAGACTAATTGTGGGAAATGTCAGTAAGGTTTTGCTTCATCGGTATGGTGTGGTTGGGCCCTTGGATAGTGAGAAAGGAGGACAGAAGTGCGAACATGTTACACTTTTGGCAGGGGCAAGTGAAGTGGGCCTGTGGTGGGGGTGAGGGTGGGGTAATGGGAGTGAATAAAGAGTGAACCAGGGTGTCCTCGTCCCTCCAGAAGGCGGACAATTTTGAGGAGGAAAATATGTATCTGGAGATGGCACCTTGCTGGAGGTGGGGGAAATGGCGGCTGATGATCCACTTCATTTGAATGCTGGTGGGATGGTAGGCCAGGACAAGAGGAATTCTCTCGCTGTTGCAGGAGGGTAGAGAGACGGTGAGAATAGAAATGCAAGAGATGGGTCAGACCTGGTTGAGGGCCCTCTCGAGAACAGTGCTGGGAAATTCTCAGTTGAGGAAGAAGATGGACATTTTGGGAATTGACATCATCAGACGCAATGCGGTGGAGACAGTAAAATTATTGGAATGGAATGGAGTATTAGCAAGAAACAGGTTGTGAGGGTGTATACTCCAGGTAGCAGTGACAATCGGTTGGTTAATACTGGATATTAGTGGCCTGTCGATCCCCAGAAATGGAAACAAAGATGCCGAGGAAAGGAAGTGATGAGTCAGAGAAAGACGAGGTGAAAGTGAGGGAGGGATGCAAATTGGAAGTGAGATCAATGATTTTTTTTTCAAATTCAGGACAAGACAGAGAAGCTTAATCGATGATATAATCTATGCATTGGAGAAAGAGTTGTGGATGGGTCTGGAATAGAAGTGGAACAGGGAATAGTCTATGTACCCCTTGAAGAAACAGGTATGACTGGAGCCCACGAGTGTATCCATGCACCCCCTCTGTGTGGCAGGAGTAGGCTGAAGCAATGGGTCTGCCCGGGCAGTTCTGTTTGTGGATTTTCAGGAGGAGATAGAAGTGAGCTCTGCTATCAGAGGACCATCAGCTTGGGGACCGTTAGGTGGGGGCAATTATCATTGTTGATACAATGGCCTGATGTGCCATGGTCGGGACCAGCAGGTGATATGAGGAGATAACTGAGAGCTGGCCCTCAGTCTCTGCAATGTAGAGGTCAGTCCACCAGACTACAGCAGCATCACCCTTACCAGCACAGGCTGAATGACAAAGTCAGGTTTGGATCAACGCACACGGCATACAGCCTATTCAGAGGGTGATTTGTTGGATTCGGTGAGGGGATGCAGAGAAATTAAGACAACCAATGTCACATCGAACATTCTCAATGAACAGATTGAGTTCAAGTAAACCACAGAGGGAGAGGTCCAGGTGGAGGAAGAGTATTGGAGCTCGGCGAAGAGTCTGTGGAACAGGGAACAGAACCTTTGCCCAAAGAAATGGGCACCGAGGAGAAGATGCTGGGAGAAGAGTTCAACGTCATGCCGTACCGAAATTCATTGAAGATGGGGCACAGTGGGATAACGCTGAGACCATTGTTAAGTCCAGAACATTCAACATCAGAGTGTGGAAGGGTAGGAGGGAGGGTGAAGGTACGACAGGAGGTGCATTTGGGGGAGGGGATGCAGTCAGAGTGCAGGGCAAGGGTGGGGAGTCAGGTTCCAAGGGGTCATAGGCATCTCTGTGTTATTGCATCTTGTGTGCCTCATAGATCTGGTGAGCATGGCGAATGAGCTGGAGAAAGAAATAGAATTGGGGAGTGGTGCAGCCTTGAGCCAATGAGATGTGATGCTGTTGCACAGATAAAATGTTGATACCACTGGCACTGCAATCACATGATCAGTCCTCAGGAAGTAACTGAATGAAAATGAACGTAATCTTATTGTAATGCCCTGATTTCATTGGAGTGACACTCAATCAGCAAAGTCTTACTTTTCTGAGATTTTTGACAAAACTGTGAAAACATAATAAATGTTGATGTTATTAACAGGACAAAGTCATTCATGGTTTTGGAAGGTATTAGCAAGGGCAGAGTTTATTTGTTATTCTCAAAAGCTCTGGGGAAGGTGTCATCGTTCAGTGAGGAAATTACCAGGACAGAATTTCCTCCGATTCCCATTGACCCCTGTTTACTCAAGGTCCGTGATGCCACATGAATCAAATAATACTTTGATGCAAGGGAAGTTACTCTGATCTCACCTTCAAAGAGGTAAACCGTTAAAATAATAAGAAGCAAAAGTGTAAAACACGGCTTGTTTGAACAATGTGCTCACTGTACTCACAATGTTTAAGGGAAAACTGATGCATGGACTTCTGATTTTGAGGAAAGGTTCATCCTATTTGTGATGAGGCTGTTTGGTTATGCACTGTGACACCGAGACAGAAAGATACTCCACTCTGGACCATGGGGAACAAAACCATCCTGTTCATGGTGCATCAGACAGTGACAGACACACACTATTGTCTGTTCCAATTGGACATTGATCATCCCAAGCTCAACATTCACTGATGATCAAGAGCAGAACAGAATCCAGTGGCTCCCATCCTCCCAGTTGGAAATCAAAAAGGGAATGCGATGGTCAGATGAAGTGGGAGTAATTGGGGAATTGGTGTAACTTACGGTGGAAGTGACAGAAGGATGGTGTAAAGGGAAATAATCAGTGGAAGAGCATGTACCAGCAGAAGGGGTAGTGCAAGGGAAGTAGGAGTGTGAGGAAAGAATAGGACGAAGGAGGAAGAATGACGGATGAAGTTTTAGTGACAAGGAAAATCTTGTTTTTGGGGAAGCGGGATTGGATGCGAAAACATCACTGTTCAGGAAAATCGAGATCAGGTTTCCATTCAAAATTAAGAAAAGATTTCATGTTCTTTCTTTTCTATCACTTGATTCTTGTTAAGATGATACATGTACTCTATCTTTCCGAATCAAGTGCAGAGGATTTTTTTTTCTTGTCTTGTGTGGTGTTTCAACATTTTTGATTTTTCTTTACAGTATGTATTTGCTTCCAATTCAAGGTAGACATGAGAATATGATTTGATCTCCTTCAGTTTGTCCATAACATAGAATTTAATTGAGTATTTATCCTCATCACACTAGCTGATTTAAACAAACAATGAATTAGTCTGTGTCCATCCTGCAGATGAAAAATGTCTCCAGCTCTGGCTATTGCAGTGCCTCCAAAAGGTTAATGTTCCAGCGCAAGATGCCAAAACCTAGTTCATCCTAAATTATTTCCAAGCTTTATGTATAAAACATGCAAAGTGTAAAAGATGAATTCAACTCTGTGTCAAACTGGTTATTTCTGGCTTCCTCATAAAAGATGTTAACCAAATCACTCTGTAAATTGACCAAAATAAGAAAAAAACAGAGACTGGAATTCTCAAATCTTCCTCTGAATAACATCTGGGAAACAGGAAGGAAATCACGTTTTGTTTGTGTTATTCATAAATGACGATGGTGAGCATGTGGAAAATGCGGGGTGGGGGCAGTGGAATGCTGACCAATGTTGTGGATGACACAAAGCTGAGCTGAGTGGCTCACAATCAGGAGAATATAAATAGATTATTCAGATAGCCAGATGAATGGCCGATGAAATGTAACACTAATAAATGTGGGATGATGCATGTCAGATGTAATAAGACAAGTGAGTACTCAAACTATGAATGGGGAGGGCTAAATTTGCTCGTTTTTTCTTTGCAGCAGGGAAGGTTGAGGAGGGAATCTGCTACAGGTATACTGGAGTATAGGGGTATGGAGAAGATGAACAATCAGAAGCTGTTTCTCTTCGTCAAAGGGTCAAAAACAAAGGAACGCATTTTTGAAGTGAAAGGCAGGGATTAGAGAGAGGATTTGTGGAATGTGTTTCGTACTGAGAGGGTGGTATGAATCTGGAATGCATTGTCTAGGAGGGCCGTTGAGAGAGGTAACCGCACAAACACTTAAAAAGCCTTTGGATGTGCACTTGCTGGTGCAGACATGACATACCTTTAATTCGTTTCATGATTCTATGCGTTGGCAGCCATGAATGCTCTGATATATTCTGAAGCAATAAGCAATGGCAGTTGCTGGTTTGTTCCTTTAACTAGACACAGTAAGTGGCGCGATCACAAACCAGAATCATCTCATGGAGTTCCAGCATCCAAGCCATCTCTGGGAACATCCAGGGTAATTCACATGCTCAGTGCAAGCATTGTCTAACAACAACACGAGCATTTTTCCAGCTGTTTACCACCACTATTATAGCTACAGCAATGTCATGGACACAGATTTTTCTTCAATATAATGCAGACTTCTAGCAATGAGGGTGCTATTTCTCTGAAGCATAATAAATTACTTCCCAGATATTCACTTTGATGAAAAGCAAGTTTTCCTGTGTTTTGCTGCCAGTTATTTATCACAGAATTCCCCACTCCACTCCATCCCTTCAATATTTACCCTTTAATATTTTCTTGTACATTGTCTTCCTGATCTCTCACACCTCAATCCCTCACATACCCCATACTCTCCATCCTCATTTGTTAATCGCTGATAAACCTGAGCCTCATCTCTATCATTTATTCCAACTTCCATCTCACAATGTGAACTGATAGGATTCCTTCCCTCAGCATGGTCATTCGACTGGCCATGCCTGATTTGGCTATTCATCTCGACTTTCTACTCAGTTTCTGACCCGCTGCTTTGGTTACCAAACTCCTGGTTAATTAGTTTAAATCCATTCGACAAACACGAGCAAAGCTCCCCAAAAGGATGTTGTTGCTCCTCCAGTTAAGATGCATTCTGTCTTTTTTGTACAAGTCCCACTTGTCCTGGAAGAATTCCCAATAATCCAATAACCTGAAACCATCAACCCTGAACTAGCTTTTTACCAACATGTTAAACTATACCGCCGTCCTAATCCTTACCTCTTTTCCATATGGCACGGGGAGTAATTCAGAGATTACAGAGGATTGTTCTGTCTCTCTCTCTCTCTCTCACTCACGCACTCACACACACAATAAGACAGACTCAATGTTACTTTGCAGAAGAATACCAATAACTTTAAAAATAATCAGAATGATAACTTGAATGAAGGATTTAGTTAAAGAAAGGACGAGAGAAATTGCATTTCTTCTGGATGTCAGTTTGAGTTGGAGAGTTCATTTTCCGATGGATCATCACTATCCTCGTGAACATTATCAGTGAGACTCCGGTGAAATGTTATGTCCCACTTGCTATTTAAGTGTTTAGGTTTCCTTGAGTCAGTGATGTAATTTCCAGGATTGGTGATTTCATGCCTGGTCCTTTTCCTCAGAGAGTGTTAGATGGAATCAAAATCGATGTGTTTGTTTATAGAGTTCCGGTTGGATTGCCATGCTTCTAAGAATTCTCGTGCGTGTCTTTCTTTGGCTGGTTCTAGATGGATGTGCAGACCCAGTCAAAATGATATACTTCCTCATCCGTATGTTAGGACCTAGTGATAGTGGGTCATGTCTTTTTTCTGGCTAGTTGTTGTTCATGCATCCAGATGGCTCGTTTTCTGCCTGTTTTTCCGACGTAGTGCTTGTTACAGTTCTTGCAAGGCTTATTCTTCCTGGAGCAGAACAGACAAAGATGCGAACTTATCGCGGTGCTCAAAAGTATGAAGAAAGTTGCAGAGTAAAACAGGAAAACTCTGTTTCCGTTAGTTGGCATTACAGCATCAAGGAGTTCTAATTTCAATATGGTCAGCAAAAGAGCTGGGACTGAGATACATAAATACTTCTTTATTGAGAGAGTTCTTAGGATTTGGATTAGACTGCCTGGGAGAGTTGTAGATGACGATTCAATAAAGAATTGGATATATATTTGTAAATTATAAATTTAATGGGCTACAGAGATAGGGCTGGAAAATGGAAGGTGCTTGGGAAACATTACTGGAGCTGGTGCACACACAGCGGCCAATGGCCTCGTCCTGTACTTTAAAGGCTTGCACTCTATCATGTGTCTGATGCAAATAAAAATCAGTATCGGATTATTTCCCGTTTTAAGTGCTCGCAAATATCTGATTATTTGGTGCAGGATAAACATTTAAAATGCAAAAAAAATTACAAGGTCAGTCTCATTATGTAGTCTATTTATTTCTCAGAACATGAATATTTTAAATGTTATGGTCTGATAACGAAAACAAATATATCATTGCTTTGGCACAAATGTCTTTGAAAATGTCTGACTTTTCCCTCACGCCAAAATATGTCCTTTTTCTTTTCACTGTCCACATTTCATATTAAGTCGCATTCTTTCTAAAAATCGGAAGTTTGGAAATTATTCTTCGCTAAAATTTGATAATGTAATCATTCACAGTGCATGTTTAATTATTGCCATTTCTAAATTGCTGGCTATTAGCTGAAGCTCGTACATTTCACTGAGAAATTTAACTGATTGATTATATATAAATGTATATGAATGCTAATTCTATTTGATTGTCCAATCGTTTACTCTCTCTGAACATGTAATCATTCAGAAGCCGACCATTTTCAAAATGTTGGAGTGGCAATGCATTGTTTTGAATCCTGACATTGAATGTATAATTCAGATCATAACAGTTACGTACCATGTTCTTTATTCAAAGTAAAATAAAATGTGCATTCTTTATTTTTGCGTTACAAAAAATTGATAGGAGTTTATCCTTTACTCCCATAAATATAGAATCGACCTAATTGTTTTCAGAGATTATAGTTCAGTTGAATAATCATACTTCATATCTCATTTTTGCCCAATTCACGAAACATAGCTAACAGTTGATTATTGTTCGGGTCAGTAAACTCAACACCTTGCAATGAGCTACGCTAAAAATGGCTTCCAAAAGATTTGGAATCATTTACAGTGTTACTGGAATTCACAGTTGCCTGTGATGCTGAGTGACACACTGACCTTCTCCTAAATCTGTGCAAAGAGTTTCTAACCTGGGTCAGGGCAGGTTAGTCAAACATTTCTTCACAACAAATGATTTGGAATCCACCCTGGGAAAGGTGGGAGCTCGCTAACAGACTATCACTGGTCTCAGTGTAGCTACAAATAATGTCCAAATTAGATATCAATGGCTGACCAGCAACCAAGTTTTAAAAAACCATCTTCAGTCAGAGCCTGGCCCAGTGGGCAGATGTGTCGCCATGCAGTGTCAGAATCACACCGCACAACTTCCTGATGGGGCTGACACCTGGCCTACCTCCCAGACTCCATACATCTGCACCCTGGACCTGATGCTGGGAAAAGACGTTAAAAATTTGACAGTCTGATGCACTATCATGAGTCTCACAAAGAAACCTCTGAAACCATACCCAATAAATGTCACCTTCATTATCACCAGTATTAAAATGAAATTTTACATCTCTGTGGATGGCCAGATATGAATACATGGTTCACGAAACAGAATATATCTGAAGAAAACAGCAGCAAATGGCAGGCCAAGAAGCACGTTAATAACTGAACTTGGCGGATTCTGTTTGGTGTGTGGTGACATACACATATTGTACTGACACTCAGATGACTGTAACAATGCACAACGTAAATGTAAGTTTTGACCTAACACCTCGTCAAAGCTTCCTGATCTCAAACACATCACTCCCTCACACACTCAAGAATTGATGAGAACCTACAAGCTTGGTGAAACAGGAATCATCGTACAGGCCCTTCAGCCCTTGACGTCCTGCCGACATTTTATCCTGTTCTAAGATCAGACTAACCTACATACCTTTCATTATACGATCATTCATGTGCCTATCCACACACCCACACTCTCTGTGTAAAGAACCTACCTCGGACATCTCCCATAAATATTCCTCCAATTACCTTAAAACCGTGTTCCTTCATCATAGCCATTTCCGTCCTGGGTGAAAGTTTCTGGCTATCCACTCTATCTCTGCCTCTATTCATCTTGTCCACCTCTATCAAGTCAAGTTCCATTCTTTTTCGTTCCAATGAAAAAATACCTAGTTCCCTGATTTTTCTTTACAAGACCTGCCCTCCAGTCCAAGCAGCGTCCTGATAAATTTCCTCAGTACACCCACCAATGCTTCCACATCTTTCATATAATGAGGCGACCAGTACAGAACACAGCATTCTAAGTGTGATCTCACCAGGGTTCCATAGAGCTGCAGCATAACCTCACGACTTAATCTCAACCCACATGCTAATGAAAACATCATCGGGCTTCTTAAGAACCTTATCCACTTGGGTGACAACTTTGTGGGAGCTATGACATGGATCATCAGATCCCACTGTTACTCCACAACGTATGAATACTACAAACTGAATCGCTTTACAATTTTCCAGGTTGAACCCCAACTGTTTCTTATCAGCCCAGTTCAGCATCCTGTCAATGTCCTGTGCAAACTACAATAGCCCTCCACACTACCCACAATTACACCATGCTTTGTTAAATTGAGGAAAATTACTAATCCACCTACCCTCTTCTGCATCGAAGTCATTTATAAATATCACAAACACCAGAGGTCCCAGAACCGATCCCAATGGAACACCAATGAACACCGAGCTCCAGACTAAATACTTGCCATTTACCATCCCCCTCTGTCTTCTATGGACCAGTCAATTCTGCATCCAGAAAGACCGGTTTCCCTGTATCTGATGCGTCCTTACTTTCTGAATGAACCTACCATGGGGAAATTTACCAAACGCCTGGTTAAAAACCATGTACTCCACAGCCACTACTCTTGCTTCTTCAATGTGTTTGATCCAATCCTCAAAGAATTCAGTAAGGTTTGTGAGGCATGACCTGCCCCTCACAAAGCCATGCTGACTATTTCTAACCAAACTATGATTTGCAAGTAATCATAAATTCTGTCTCTCAGAATTCTCTCCAAAACTTTGCCCAATGCTGATGCAAACTGACTGGTCTGTAATTCTCAGGATTATCCCTATTCCATTTCCTGAACAAGGGAGTAACATTTGCCTCCCTCCAATCATCTGGCACTACTCCACTGGAGAGTGAGGACGCAAAGATCATCTCCAAAGGTGCAGTAATCTCTTCCGTCTCTTCCTCGGAGATTTATCTATCCCTATGTTTGTATTTCAATCAGTCTGTCCTTCACCTCACCATGTCTACTCACTGTCCAACTATCTGATTGACTGCTTTCCATTTCAGGGCTCTATACAGTGCTGCTTTCCTGAACACATATGGTTCCCTATAACCTGTTAATCATGGAATGGAAAACATGGGAAGGCACCAATGCCTTCCCGATGAAAGGCTGATGCCCAAAGCTTTGACTTTCCTGCTCCTCAAATGTCGCCTGACTGGCTGTGCTTTTCCAGCGCCACACATTTCGACTCTGATCACCAGCATCTGCAGTCCTCACTTTCTCCATTACAAAGGGCTGTCCCCTCTGCACACTGAGCAGGCAATTAATCAGCAGAAACCCGTTGTATTTAGAGCTGACTGTTCAGTTCTGGAAAATTGCATTTGATGAATACATTTACTGAAAATGAAATTACAACAAATATTCATTCAGTCCCAGAGTTACAGTTTTGGTTCATGAATTAGGCAGCTTGATAACGAGCAGTCAATGACTGAAGAACGCTGTGGTACAGCGTATTCCAGGTAATATATTCCAGGCTTGATGTGCTTTCCCTTAATGTTGGGTATATTATCGGACAGACAGATGTGATAAGGGAACGAGCTGACACGTGGAATTGTGACATTTTTGCCATTACAGAGATGTGTTTGAAGGAGGTCAGGGCTGACAACTCAATATTGTGCGGTACAAGAACTATAGGCAGCACAGGAGAGGGGTAAAGGAGGAGGTGGTGATGCATTATTAGTTATGGAGTCAGTTGCTGCAGTAAGAAGGGAATTAAATCGGAAAGAGAAGCTTAAAGCAGGTACACATTGAGCAGGTCAATGGAGGCAACTACCATATGTGTAGGGCTAAACTTAAAACGGCAGTAGAAGCGTAAATATGAGGCGTGATAAAACATTAGCGGGTAGTATGAGCGGGTTGAGAGAGATAGGGAGTAGTATATGATTTGGGAGGGTCTTAGAGATATAGGGAGGGGTGTCGGGTTTGAAGTGGATTAGTGAGATCGGGAGGCGTGCAGGGTTTGAGAGAATTATGGAGTAGTATAGGGTTTGGAGGAGGTTCGAGAGAGAGAGAAGGGTTACAGATTGGAGGGGGTTAGACGGACAGTGAAATGTATAGGTTTGGAGGGGGTTAGAGAGATAGGGAGGTAATACAGGGTTTCAGAGAGATAAGGAGCAGCATAGGGCTTGGAGCAGGTTAGAGAGATAGGGAAGGGTGTAGGGATTGGAGGGGATTAGATAGATAGGGACAGGGTTTGGTGAGGTTGAGATAGGGAGAGATATAGGGTTTGGAGAGGTCAGAAAGATAGTGAGGGGAGCAGGGTTTAGAATGGGTTAAGGAGATAGAGTGTGGTGCTGGGTTTAGAGTAGGTTAAAGAGATAGGGAAAGGAGTAGTGTTTGGAGGAGTTTAGAGAGCTAGGGAGGGGTGCAGTATTTGGAGAGGGTTAAGGAGATAGGGAGGGGTGTCGGGTTTGCAGGAAGTTAGAGATATATAAAAGGGGTACAGTGCATGGAGGGTGTTATAGAGATAGTGAAGGCGGTAGGGGCTGGAGGAAGTTACATAGATGGGATGGGTGGAAGGTTTGGAGGAGAGTAAAGAGATAGAGAGGAGTGTAGGGTTTGGGGAAGGAGAGAGAGATAGCGAAGGGGGTAGTTTTGGAGGAAGTTTGAAGTTCATTGTGTCAGATCAAACACTGACACCGAAACCTCCTGCTGACTCCCCTCCCTCAGCCTCACGGTGTCAGATCAAACACTGACACGGAAACCTCCTGCTGACACCCCTCCTCAGCTGGTGGATCAGTGTCCCTCTACATTGAACAACACTTGGAGGAAGCACTGAGAGAGTGACAGAGCTGGAGAATGTCAACTGGGTGGGCCATTTGAAACCCACCACCAAGAGGAGCTCAGCAGCAGCATTACTGATCGAGGTGGTCAGGTCCAAAAGGACATAACTGCTTCACTGCATCTGCACCAGGTTGGGGGGAACGACTGATAGGGAGAAACATCCTTGACCTCACCATCACCAACCTACTGGCTGCAGACACATTGTTCGATAACCGTATTGGGAATGGTGAACTACCACACACAGTATTTCTGGAGACAAAGTTCCACTTTTACATCGTGAAGACCCCCTGTGTATACGTGACATCATCACTGTGCTAAACAGGGCAGATTTCCAATAGATTTTGGAATTTTGCACTGGCCTGTGTGAGGCGGTTCCAGTCATTACCAATAGCATCAGAATTGTACTCCTGTATAATTTTCACTATCACTGCCTGGCATATACTCCACTTTATCCTGGCCGTCAAGCCAGGGATACACCCTTGATAAATTGAGAAAACAGGAAGGCCTGACTATAGTAGCATCAAATACACCTCAGAATGAGATGAAGTTACTAAATTGGGCCACTTACTCACCACATGGTATAAATAGCAAATGAGACACAGATGTAACCAGTGAATAAGACCTAATCTCTATCTGGGTGAGTGGTGGTGGACAATCGCACAATTCATTGGAGGAGAAGAATCCACCAATACCACCTTCCTGAATGATGGAAGGGCTTAGCACAATAATAGAAATCTAAGGCTGAAACATTCACAGCAATGTTCAGACAGAAATATCGATGGGATGATCTATTTTAGTCTCCTCCAGATGGCAGTCTTCAGCTAATCCGACTCACTTTGTGTGGTATCTACAAACAGCTGGAGGGATTGGAAAATGCAAAGGCTGTGGGCCATGATAACATTCCATTCAGGCTGTTCCTGCTGGGATACAGCACTGGGACCTACCTGACAATGTTGGAATCTATCCGGGTGTGTTCTGTACACACACAGACAAAACATTAGACAATCAGTGACTACCCCATTGCTCTAATCCCTGTCACGAATAAAGGGATGGCAGATGTCATCTACAGTGGGGTCAAGCAGCACTTCCTCAGTACTAAAATGCTCGGTTAGTACTAAAGCTCAGTTTGGGCTCATTGAAGCCTTGGTTTAATGATATACAACAAGAGAACACACAGCTGAATTCGAGAGGTGAGGTGACAGTGACTGAACTTTTAACATGATCATAACTACATTTGACCAAATGTCGTATCCAGGATTAACGGCAAACCTGGAGCAAATAGGAATCGTCTGCATTGGCATAAGTTATACCTCGTACAAAGGAAGGTGGCTGGGGTTGGTGGGGAGCAGCCATCTAAGTTTCGCCGCAGTTCCCCAGGGGCGGGGTTTCTGGGTAAGCCTGTAGATCAGAAATGTAAAGGTAGGGCACCATACTCCTACAGGATGATAGAGACAACTGGCGGTAGTTTAACTGGATAGTCATCA
This sequence comes from Chiloscyllium punctatum, assembly GCF_047496795.1. NCBI lineage: Eukaryota > Metazoa > Chordata > Chondrichthyes > Orectolobiformes > Hemiscylliidae > Chiloscyllium > Chiloscyllium punctatum. The sequence goes on from NW_027309867.1 coordinate 468,411, forward strand.
TACCTCAAGTAAGGGAGAGATTGAGTAGGACAGTCCTTTAGTCACCCCAGGAATTGAACCCACACTGTTGGCATTAATCTGCATTACAAACCAGCCATCCAACTGATTAAGCTAACCAAATCCTAACACAGCCTTCTGTGGTAGATATTGAAATATTATTCCATTCAGATATGTTGTTGGACACCTCTGGAGCAGGTGGAACAAGAAGCAAGCTTCCTAGCTCAGAGAGAGGGACAGCATCAGTGAGCTGTAAGAGTGCTCTCTGCCCTAGGCCCTCTAATTTTCAGCTGCTTCATAAATGACTGTAAAATCACAAGTGAGGATGTTTGCCAATGATTGGACAGTATTCAACACCATTCATGATTTACTCAGATACTGAAGCAGTCCTTGTCCAAATGTAACAGAACCTGGAAATATGCAGGTTTGTGCTTAACAGTGACAATCCCATTTCCATTACACATGTGCCAGACAACGATTACTGATATCAATGGAAAATTGAGACACACCCTCTAACGTTCATTTCCACCACCATCACTGAACACACACCAAACAATATCGCGGGGATTATTGTTAACCTGAACTGGACTGACCATATGATTTCATTACCCATTCCTGTGAAAGGGTTATGCTAAAACATTGCCTTCTCCTGTACTTCAGATGCTGCCTGACTTGTTTTACTTTTCCAGCGCCACTTTTTGACGCATATAAATTCTTTAGCTACAAGAATATCTCATGGGCTCGAAATTCCTCAGGAATAACTCACCTCAAAATTTCTGAAAGCCTGCCCCCTATTGCTCAGACACATGTTGAATGTGTGTGTGATTAAATACTTCCATTTGCCTCTGTGAGTGCAGCTTCACCCCTCTTCCACTGACGCTCAGCAGCAGCAATCCCTGCCATCTACACGGTGCCCTGCAGAAATTTACCAAGGCTCCTTACAACGTACCTCTGAAACCCGACCATCGAGAAGGTCAAGGGAAGCAGATACACGGGACCTCCACCATGTTCGCTTCTGTCCCAAGCCATCTACCATCCTGATTGGGAAGTATATTGCCGTTCCTTCAGTGTCACTGTTTCAAGTTCCCTATCGATCAATAAATGCCGTCCCAATCACATTTCATGAATAAATTAACATAACAGTATTGTCTAGACCTGTTCAATGCAGGACATGGTTTTGAATTTTGTGAGCTCAGGCTGCTTGGTCCAGGCAGTACATTGCTTTTTGTGAACAGCTGAAGGGATATTAATACAATATTAATACAAGGGAAAATAATTGTGTATTTTCAAAGTCCTTGTACTTAATAAAAATTTGGTCTTGGGTGTGGCAATGAGACTCATCATTTCAATGCTACTTACTGTGAGTTTTCATCATATTGTTATTATAACAGTGTACTGAATAAATGGGTGAATTTTGTGCTTATAGAACAATCTAAAAGTTGGTATTATGAAAGGATATCGGAACTTCAGTAAAGAGACTTTACTTAATGGCTGTTAATGGTTAAAACAATGCTGCAAACATTTACACAGAGATTTCCAGCTTAGGTCACACACAAGGACATTGGGCTGGGATCACGCTGGCCATCAATGGAGCTGTACAATTCTGTTTGGATACTGACATTTTGGGGCTAACATACACTGGATATGGTTTATGAGGGATTCAATGTACGATGCCATGTGCTTCAGGAGCCCATCACCTTTATAACACCTTCATTCAGGATCAGGTCCAAGGTGCAGAATTATCGAGATTGGGTGGCACACAGAAAAGATATACTTGCAAGACATGACTGTTTACAGGTCGTTGTTATAAATATTGAACTGCATCTGGACCAGCACCATGTGCGAGTCCATTGAACAGTCTGCCCCACACACATCTCCCTGTTGTTCAGGTCTGTCTCTAACCAGTCTATTGTGAGGGATTGTGTGAGTAACTGCCCAGCTCCAGTTTGGGAGCTCTCTGGACAGATTTTGGAGATGGCCAGTGTTTTGGAGGTCGTGGTGAGGCCCAATAACACTGTGTCTGAATTCAGGCTTTTCCTCAAAGTCATTTTCAACAGCTTTGCTGCCTGCAAGATGGTGTGTTCACTGATCTGAACATGAATCGGCTGTTTACTACAGTCACTGAATCGTGTAATAGTTAGGCATGCGCTCTGGTAATTCAATTATCATTCACTTCAACAGTTCTCAACTGAAAAATAATGATGTTTGGTTTATTTTAAAATATGCAAGAAATAAAGTGATATTAGCTCTTCATTAAAGAAAATGTGAAAGTGACCTGTTATATATTTCCCATGAACCAATCAAGCAACTGCCAGATATTGTCTGTAAAGCAGGATTCTGTGAACAGGACTATGTCCCAGGCAACATCACCACCCTCGCTGGTAGGTTCTGTCCCACTGACAGGACACAGCCAGGCAGAGGGGGACAGCTCCTTGGTATATAGTCAATATAGGGTGGCATGGCGGATCAGTGGTTAGCACTGCTGCCTTATAGCACCAGGGTCCCAGCTTTGATTCCAGCCTCAGGCAACTGCCTGTGTGGAGTTTGCACATTCTACCTGTGTCTGCGTGGGTTTCCTCCCACAGTCCAAAGATGTGCAGCTCTGGTGAATTGGTCATGGTAAACTGCCCAAAGTGTTCATGCATTAGTCAGAGAGGCGTGTGTTGCTCTTCGGAGGGTCAGTGTGGACTGGTTGGGCCGAAGGGCCAGTTCCCATACTGTATGGAATCCAATCTAATGATAGTGCTCAGCATTGATGCTGGATCCTGTGGCTGCTAGACTGCTCTGTGGCAGGTTATGGTGGAATCAATAAAAGGAAAACACATCATTGACCACATCATCACCGATCTGCCTGCTGCAGATACGCCTCTCCATTTCAAATATCAGTCAGAATGGTCACTCCACAATGGGGAGCAAGGGCTACCTTCACATTTTGCAGACCCTCCTCGCCAGTTGAGTACTGAATGGGACAGACTGTAAACAGATTGAATAATTAATGATGATGCAGCCTTGAGGTGCAGAGGGCCATCGGCAGCAGCAGAATCATACTCTGTACAGCTCATTCACTCTTCAACCTCACAGCCAGACAGACCTCCCTCTGTACAGTAACCATCACGGCCTAACATACTTCCCACTGTACAGTAACCATCACGGCCCATCATATGTCCCACTCTACGGGAACCATCAAGAGTGGCATGGTGGCTCACAGCGCCAAGGTCCTGGGTTCAATTCCGGCCTCGGGCGACTGTCTGTGTGGAGTTTGCGCATTCCCCCCCGTGTCTGCATGGGTTTCCTCCCGCAGGCCAGGTGAATTGGCCATGCTAACTTTTTAAGTGTTTTAGTCAGAGGGAATTGGGTGTGTGTGGGTTACTCTTCACAGGGTTGATGTGGACTGGTTAGGCCAAAGGGCCTGTTTCCACACTGTAGGGAATCTAATCTACTCTGCAAGGTTCAAGTCAGGGATGTGATGGAATAATCAATTGTCTGAATGAGTGCAGCTCCAACAGTACTCTAGTATGGACTTACTAGCAACAAGCAACGCAGTTGCGTGGGGAGGGTCATGTCTCACAAACTTAATTGAATGTTTTGAGGAAGTGACAAAATTGATTTGTGAGGGCGTGGGGCTGAATGTTGGTCAATTAGACTTTAGCAAGTCCTTTGATATGTTTCCTTATGGCAGGCTCATGCAGAAGATGAAGTGAAATGGGATCAGCGGTCAGTTAGTAAGATGGATAGAGAACTGCTTGGTCATAGAAGACAGAGTAGTGGTGGAACAGTGTTTTTGTGACTGGAGATCTGTAAATAGATTGGCGGAGTTGCAGATTGTGTGGATGATTGCCAGAGAATACAGCAGGGTGCAGGTCAGCTGCAGACTTGGACAGAGAAAACACTGATGTAACTTTATCTGGACAGTTGCGACGTGATACATTTTAGAAGGTCGAATGCAGGAGAGAAGTATAAAGTGGATGGAAAAACTACTGATTGCATCAATTTCCAAAGGATCTTGGTGTACAGCTCCACAGTTCCCTGAAAGTGGTAACACGGGTGGAGAGGGTGATCAAGAAGACTGATGGCAAACTTGCAGACAGGCATCGGAGCATGCAGTATGAAAATTAGCAGGACATACTGCAGCTGGAGAGAAACTTAGTTCGAGTTACATTTAGAATTATGTGCTCAGTACTAGTTGCCACACGATGCTGAAGTGTTGGTGAGGGTATGGAAAAGTTTTACCAGCATATTGTCTGGTTTGGAGGGTATTACCCAGAAGGAAAAATTGAACACACATGGTTTATTTGTACCTGGGCATCATTGGCTATGGGGCTCCCTGATAGATATTTACAAAATTATCAGAGGCATAGATAGAAGGACAGGTAGAGGCTTCCCTCCACCACCCCCCAACACCACCCCCCCCCCAACACACCCCCCACCCAGAGTACAAATATCAATTACCGTAGGTTTTAGGTAAAAGGGAGAAAGTTCAGGCGATATGATAGGTAAGGTTTTTTTTTGCTGTTCCAGACAGAATGTGAAAGTGCCTGGAATGCACTGATAGAGGAGAAGAAGCCAATATAGCAAGGTTTAAGAGGGATCTTGGCACAAATATGGGTAAAAAGGGAATAGAATGACATAGAAGGTATTGGAGCAAAACCTTTTGTTTTAACTTTAGAAGGTCATCCTGTGTCAATGCGGGCTTGCTGGGCTGAAGTGCCTGTTCCTGTGCTGGACTGTTCTTTAAGACAAGATTTGAGCACGGGAGTGGCGAAATGCTCATTGAATGATTACTGATTATCAACAGCCACATTATTGTGGATCCCTCCCCTCATCATCTTGCAGCTTCAGATCGTTTCCCAATGTGGGGAAACTGAACATTGAGAATTTGACATGAATGTCAGAGCTGGTACCTGGTTTTTTTTAGATTAGATTAGTTACAGTGTGGAAACAGGCCCTTCAGGCCAACAAGTCCGCACCGCCCCGCCGAAGCATAACCCACCCATACACCTACATCTACATCTACCCCTTACCTAACACTATGGACAATTTTAGCATAGCCAATTCACCTAACCTGCACATTTTTGGACTGTGGGAGGAAACCGGAGCACCCGGAGGAAACCCACGCAGACACGGGAGAACGTGCAAACTCCACACAGTCAGTCGCCTGAGGCGGGAATTGAACCCGGGTCGCTGGCACTATGAGGCAGCAGTGCCACCGTGCTGCCCACAAAGCCACCTTGACCCTCGCTCCTGCAGACTTCTGTCTTGGACACCAACGTCTCCGGGGACACTGCACTGACAGAAGCTGCATGTCCTCCACACCCACCAATGCTATCATCTGACACATGCCAACTTCACCATGCCATGCCAGCACATCTCCAACCCACTGACAGTACACTTCTGTACTTCAATGCTGCAGCTCAGGCTGCACTGACAACTCTCATTGCAATGCTGCTACAAGGGCACTGTGCTCAGAGACACACACCCAGCTCATGGGCTGTCCCTTTGGGCTGCTCACTCCGTGTTTGTACGCACGCAATCCTGCTGCAAGGACACTGTGCTCAGGGATACCCACTCCGCTCATGGGCTGCCCAATCCATGTTTGTACACATTCACTTTGAACTGACGTGAATGCTCACCGAATTATTGCCTTGCCATACACTGCCTTTAGCAGCCTTTCTCCTCAGCTACATCTACCAGGCTCACCCATCTGCTGTGTTGTCTTGATGTTTAGCAGAGACACAAATCCAGGAAGCTTGATATCATTGTCCACAGTAAGTCATGGTGCCCAGCAAAGTGAGTCAGGGGGAGTCTCAGATCTCAGATTCCAGTCTGGGAGCTTGGACGTGGTCAGTCACGGTGCCCAGCACAGTGGGTCAGGAGGAGTCTCAGATCTCAGATCCCAGTGCAGGAGCTTGGACGTGGTCAGTCACGGTGCCCAGCACAGTGAGTCAGGGGGAGTCTCAGATCCCAGTGCAGGAGCTTAGACACGGTCAGTCACGGTGCCCAGCACAGTGAGTCAGGGGGAGTCTCAGATCCCAGTCTGGGAGCTTGGACACGGTCAGTCACGGTGCCCAGCACAGTGAGTCAGGGGGAGTCTCAGATCCCAGTCCGGGAGCTTGGACACGGTCAGTCACGGTGCCCAGCACAGTGAGTCAGGGGGAGTCTCAGATCCCAGTCTCGGAGCTCGGACACGGTCAGTCACGGTGCCCAGCACAGTGAGTCAGGGGGAGTCTCAGATCCCAGTCTGGGAGCTCGGACACGGTCAGTCACGGTGCCCAGCACAGTGAGTCAGGGGGAGTCTCAGATCCCAGTCTGGGAGCTCGGACACGGTCAGTCACGGTGCCCAGCACAGTGAGTCAGGGGGAATCTCAGATCCCAGTCTGGGAGCTTGGACACGGTCAGTCACGGTGCCCAGCACAGTGAGTCAGGGGGAGTCTCAGATCCCAGTCTGGGAGCTTGGACACGGTCAGTCACGGTGCCCAGCACAGTGAGTCAGGGGGAGTCTCAGATCCCAGTCTGGGAGCTCGGACACGGTCAGTCACGGTGCCCAGCACAGTGAGTCAGGGGGAGTCTCAGATCCCAGTCTGGGAGCTTGGACACGGTCAGTCACGGTGCCCAGCACAGTGAGTCAGGGGGAGTCTCAGATCCCAGTGCAGGAGCTTGGACACGGTCAGTCACGGTGCCCAGCACAGTGAGTCAGGGGGAGTCTCAGATCCCAGTCCGGGAGCTTGGACACGGTCATTCACGGTGCCCAGCACAGTGAGTCAGGGGGAGTCTCAGATCCCAGTGCAGGAGCTTGGACACGGTCATTCACGGTGCCCAGCACAGTGAGTCAGGGGGAGTCTCAGATCCCAGTGCAGGAGCTTGGACACGGTCAGTCACGGTGCCTAGGACAGTGAGTCAGGGGGAGTCTCAGATCCCAGTGCAGGAGCTTGGACAAGGTCAGTCAGCCTCTCGTGGTTGTTAGGGTCAGGATCCTTCCCCTATGAGGGGGTGAGGAGATGAATGTTAGGCTGACCCATATCCCTCATCGCTCTTTGTGCCCAAGTGTGTGATGGTTCCTTCTGGAATGTAAGAATTACCAAGTAGGATTAGGGAAATGTAAGTGGTTGGTACAGCTGTTAGTGCTAGCACAGCTGGGGGGAAGGTGTCGAGGTGTTCTGAGTGAGGGAGGGGGCAGCACAGACACCAGGCAGAGTTGGGCAGAGGGGCAGAGAAGAGATTACAGAGAGTCTGAGAGAAGGTGCTGCATTCACTGACGGTGGAAGAAAATGAGCCTTGGTGGGAGGTGGGTGCAGAAACAGAGAGAGAGTGAGGGTGAAGTCACAAATTTCAGATGGTGGCACTTATCCTGGTGGAGTGGAGAAGGTCACTGACCTCCTTCCTATACTGCTAGGTATTCACCCAGAAGTCTGGTACCTCACTGACCTAGGGGTCAGCCTCGGACAAAGCTGGAAGGGTCTGGTGTCATAGCTTCCCCTGCCAGCCCTTTAGGAAGATAATGTCCCTCTCCTGTACCATGCCATTCACCAGAAACTCAGGGGCTTGGCCACAAAGTCGGGCCCCAGTTTTACCCCTTTGCCATGTCCAGGACAGTTTCAGATTCACAATCCAAGAGTAAAATGACTTTTTAAAGATGGCTCTGGGAAACAGGGAGGCCGGTGCATTCTGGGATATCCAGGCAGAGGGCAGTTGTTGTGACAAAGGGTAAAAATCATCGCGTTAGTGTCAGATGAGAGGAAGACCACGCGAGCAGGGAGAGTCATTAATGAGGCAGATTGGGGCTGGTATCATGAGAAAATGCAATTCACCTTGCGGAGAGAAACCCTCCATAAAACCTGATTAAAATGAGACTTGACCAAATCATAAGATGGGTTAGGCCTTTGTCTGTCTGGATCAAAATAGGGATGAAATATTGGGAGCAACAAACTTGGAGCGGACAAATATACAGGAGACTCAAATCCTTAGAAAGAGGCAACACAATGTTCCAGACTGTTAAAAGGAGCCGGGGAAAATCCCCAGCCTTATAGTTACCTACATTATCCAATCCTCACTGGATGCAGGGATGGTGCCGGAGGCCTGGAGAATGGCTAACACGGCAGCTTTGTTTAATGTAGAGCAAGGGACTGACTGAATAGGTCGCGGCTGGAATTCTGAGACAGTGGATAAACGATCACTGAGGAAGTCCCAGGGACTCCAGGACAGTCGGTCTGGATTTGTTCAAGGAATATCATGTGTAATTAATCTGACTGTGTCGGTTTGAGGCACTAACCCATAACTGCATGTGACTTCCTTGGATTTGACGAGAGATCCCATGGCAGACTGTTTAAAAACAGAAACTACAGGATCCAGGGGAATGGAGCAAATAACCCAGAGAAGTGCAAGGCAAAGCATTTGGGGACATCAACAAGAGAGAGGAATACACAATAAATGAGAGTATGGTCAGTGTGAGCAGGTAAATGAAGTAGGCTGGACACATCAATAATCTCATTAATGGAGCAAATGGCATCATTTCCTCTGTCAGCCAAAGGGCAGAATTTCAGAGCAGGAAGCTTATGCAGGAATTGTATAAATAATGAGTCACAGCTTGGGAAATGTGTGCATTTCTGGTCACCCCATCACATGGGAGGATGGAATTGTACTGGAAAGGGAATAGAGGAGATCCGTTACCCTGTGACAGTGGAAGTGCAGTTATGGGGAAAGATTGGAATGGAGGATCCTGAGAGTAGATTTGATTGGGGTGCACATAATGTCAGGAGTCTGGATAGAAAGGGAGAGAATACCTTGTTCCTGTTGGAGAGCTCAGTTACCTGTGGCGAATAATTAATGTATGTGGTTGAAATAGTAGAGACGTGATGAGGAAAGTTGTGATTTCACCCAGAGTATGGTCGGGATCTGGGAGTCACACATGGAAGCGGAGTAAAGGCAGAAACTCTCAAACCATTTTAAAAAGGTGTTGGGATCTGCACCTGAAGTCCTACACTGTCTGGGGAGACAGAACTTGGGCTTTAAAAAATAACGTTACATCTTGTCCAACGCAGACAGTGGACAGAGGTATTTCCTCTATACTGTGCTATTTTCTGAAGTTTGCAAAGGTGACCAATATCTGATAGGATTAATACGCAGGGATGAGGGGTTAGGGCAGAGAGGAGCAGTGTGTAAATTGATGAGCATCACAATAATACTGATCCCATCCTTTATACACATTGCTACTTCACTGTGTTGGCCTGTTTATCCTTCCTGTAGAAATGGGGAAAAGATTTGATTATCCAGGTCTGTCGTGGTCACACTACAGCCCCGTCTCCATCTGATCTGGTTCACACTATTTAAAGCTACCATTTCACTGGCTTTGTTGAAAAGTTCCCAGCTTCATTCTTGCCCCGTTGAAGACTGCTGTCAGTCAACTAATGTTTCTCACTCTCAATTATTGCATTTCATTCGCTACCAATATCCTGAACTTTACAATAAAATGATTGCTGCGCCCCAAAACCACTCCCTACTGACACTGGATCCACTTGCCCCACCTCTTTCCCAAGGACCAGATCCAATAGTACATGCTCTCTTGGGTTGGATACATACTCCTGCAGTGAGCTCTCCTCCATGTAATCCAGGAACACTTGTCCCTCGTGACCCTTCACCACCAGTATCCCTGTCTGTATCTGGAAACATTAATTTTCTCAGTATAACTAATCTGTAGTATTGTTATCGCTCTCAAATGACCCTGTGTATTTATTGTCTCCATCATTTCTTTGGTCCTGGCAGACAGACTGTACCTCACAGTTTAATTGCATACTTTTTGTTCTGTAGCTCCAGCCAAATTCTGTCCTTGGACGGATGCTCTTTCTCTTGGACGCCTTAACTAATGCTAATCTAAACCAATACTTCTACCTTCGTTCTTTCACTTCCCTTCAATCATTTTGGAATCCTTTATATTCAGCAATATTTAACACACAGTCCTGCCATTCCTTGAGCCAGCTCTTGGTGATCAGTACATCAGATTTCCACACACTAATCTACATCTGGAACTCCCTACATTCCGAATATTCATGTCCATGCAGAGTACCTCAGATTAAGGCTTCCTTTCTTACTCCATCTTCCACTGATAAACTTGTTGTTGTAAATTAGTACCAACTGAGGCTCCCATTATTTTGAGAATCCTGGTAGTCTCCTCTACTATTCCTTTTTGGATCCTAAGCACACATCAAGTTATTTTCAATCCCTCCCACACAGACCACAATGAATTCAGTCCCAGCTCTGTCACGTTAGCCCATCCAGCTTGTCCAGTTGCTGCCTTCCACAGAACCAGTCCCAATGTCCCAGGAAGCTGAAGCCCTTCCTGCTGCACCATCGTTCCAGTCACACTCTCATCTACCTAAACCAGAAACACAACAACGAGCACCCGAGCTACAAATCTTCTCCCAAACTTTGAATTTATTATTGGCTCACAATTTCACTTCTCCTTCTTATTTCTGTGCTCAACCCTTATTTCAGAAGTTTAAAAAAATGCTAACTTACAGCAATTAACTGACAGTTGCTAATACCGGTGTATTTATCAGCCAATGAACTTGCAGATTTTTCTGTGATGGCTCTTGCACTTCTTTCAAACTCAGTGCAGGCAGGTCCCAGCAGCAGAAAGTTATCTCTGTGACTCCCAGGTATGTGTAATCCTCCAGCTCCCACTCCACCCTGCTCCCTCACAGGGTCACCATCTCTGTGACTCCCAGGTATGTGTAATCTTCCATCTCCCACTCCACTCTTCTCCCTCACAGGGTCAGCGTCTCTGTGACTCCCAGGCACGATTAGGCCTTGATCCTCAGTGTTGATTTATATCCTCCCACTTTGCTGCCTCTCTAACTCCCAGGTGTGAGTTAGCCTCATGCTCCTGCTCCAAGTTGTTCTAGCACATGGTCACTCCCTCTGTGATTCGGTGCTGATTTCGAGGCTCCTGCTCTGCTGTTTCTCCAACTCCAAGTCCCAGTTGGCCTCGATCCTCATTACGGATGTATATTCTCCCGGTTTGAGCTGCTCTCTCTCAGGTTCCATCCATTTGTGACTCCCAGGTAATGGTAGGCCTCAAGCCTCAGCTGAGGATTATAACACCCCATTCCGAACTGCTCTCTTATAGGATTGCTGTTGTGCCTGGCAGACAGTGGAAAAGAGGAGGATTAGACAGAGCAGAGGGTGTTACAGTACTGACCGAGCTGTATGGGATGGAACATGTTATCTGGGGAGCTAGGCAGACCTGTAGCAACTAAAGAAGTTTGCTGAAAGATACAGTGAGAGTTTCAGACATTGAAGAAGGCAAAGGAAATAGAGAGATGGTGGCTTGTTCATGACGGTGCTTTGTAGAGCCGAAAAGGCTTTTTTTGAGCTGCTGACAGAAATGTGTAGACTTCAACAAATGCAAAATGACAGCCAGCAAGTGGTGTAAGGTACTGGAGACTGTTGAATGTTACAGAGTTAGAAGACTTGCAGCAACTGGGCGGAATATAATCTTTTGGAGCAATTGTGATGTTCAAGGACCCTCAGGACGGTGGCACGGTGGCACAATGGTTAGCACTGCTGCCTCACAGCACCAAAGACCCGGGTTCAATTTCCACCTCCAGTGACTGACTGTGTGGAGTTTGCACATTCTCCCCGTCTCTGCGTGGGTTTCCTCCGGGTGCTCCGGTTTCCTCCCACAGTCCAAAGATGTGCAGGTCAGGTGAATTGGCTGTGCTTAATTGCCCGTAGTGTTAGGTAAGGGGTAAATGTAGGGATATGGTGTGGGTTGCGCTTCGGTGGCACGGTGTGGACTTGTTGGGCCTAAAGGCCTGTTTCCACACTGTAAGTAATCTAAAAAGGACATGAGGAGGTGCAGAGAATGGGAGCATTCCAAATATGGGATTATAGGAGCTGGAAGTTCTTAGATGGATAAGGAGGATGAAAAGTGCCAATTTAGCACACACAACCATTGTAATTATAGAGATTTAGGAAGGGAACCTGTGCTGTCATTGAATACAGTTATGTGGAGAGTTACAGAAGCTTAAGGGTTTACAAATTTAAAAGGGGATAGAGTTGAGGTGATCAGAAGTTTAAACAAGAATAAAGAAATTTTAGAGATGTCAGGCACAGATGGGAATGGATGAGGTGAGATATTGTGAGGAACTACAAGAGTTATAAGTCGGGATGGATGTCAGATATAAAAGGGAGAGCTGCATTGTCTGTGTGCAATTACAGACGTGTGGAGTGTTGTAGCGCCTGCTGGAGGGGACACAGATAATAACAGTTCCAACTGCTGATGCAGTGACTCAGGAAGGCAGCTCCCCACCACCTTCTCAGGGACAACTCCAAATCAACAACAAATGCTGGCTCAGCCAACAAATCTCACCTTCATGAATGAATGAATAAAATATCTACAAGTAGCACTGAGATCCATCAGGAAGTATCTTTCAACAACACTTCACAAACCTGGAACCACTATTCCCTGGAAGGACAGGAGCTCCGGGTGCACGGGAACACCAACATTTCCAAGGTACCCTCCAGGCCATGCTCCATCCTCCCAGCACTGTGTCTGTCCCTACACCCAAAGGACTGCAATGGGTCAGGAAGGCAGCTCCCCACCACCTTCTCCAGGGAATTACAGATGGGAAGGTAATGGGGAAACTCTGCTGTTTACACCCAGACAGAAAATTAAATCCAGCAGTGGGTGTGAAATGACATTTCCGTTTCAGAACAACATGCTGAACATGGATAGAGGATTTGTCTGATTGGCACAAGGCAGAGAGTGTGAATAAAGGGGTCTTTTTCACGATGGGAACTGGTGATGGGGGAGCTCCACGGGGTCAGTGTTGGGACTACATTCAACACGTTATTCATTCAGAGTCTGGACAGAGGATGTGAAGGGGTAAGAGAAATGGGTTTCCAAGAAAGATTTCAGGAATGAAATTTGTGTCATATGAGGAGCAGGTGAAGTCTCTGGGTCTGCACTTGATGAAGTTTCAGAGGCGACGGCAGAATCTCATTCAAACTTACAGAATATTGAGGGGCCTGGATGGAGTGGACGTGGGCAAGATGTTTCCACGAGCAGGAGAGACCAGAGGCCAAGGACACAGCTTCAGAGTGAAGGGACCACCCTTTAGAACAGAGATGTGGAGGAATTTATTCAGCCAGAGGGTGATGGATCTGTGGAACTCACTGCCTCATAGGGCTGTGGATGCTAAGTGATTCAGTGTATCTTACTCAGAGATAAGCAGGTTCTGGATGAATAAAGAGATCAAGGGTTACAGGGAGTGAGAGAATAGGGTTGAGAAACAATTCATACGCAATTGAATAGTGGAATAGACCTCATGGATTGAATGGTCTAATTCTACCCCTATACATGATGGTCTTATGGATTGCGCTTATTACATAGGTTTCTAAGTGTGCAGTTAGTATTTCTGGCATATCGTTTAACATACATCCCAGCACTTTCGTGATTATTACTGTCAGCTCTTGGTTTCAGATCAACTGCAGAAAGGTTCACCAGGCTGCTCTTCAAAATGGAGGGATATTGATGAGAAGAGGTGGAGAAGGTTGAACTTGCAGTCGTTAAAATTTAGAAGAATGACGCAAATTTATTGATAAACCAAAGATTCTTGTGTTCTTACAGATTCGATACTGAGACATTGTTTCACTGTGCAAGGGTCTGTAACCGGAGATGAAGGGGAATACAGTTACCAGACAAGCTAAGAGAGAAAAGCTGGGCTGTAGAGACTGGAGGATGTTACGGAGTTCAGTGGTTTGAGATCACTGTTGGTGATTAGAGATCAGGTGGTTGTCGGGCTGAAAGATGTCAAGTGGAGTTACAGGATTATCAGTTCTGAAGGATTTACAGAGATCGGGAGGAATATAGGGACTAGAGATTACACAGTAGTAGTTGGAGCTACAAAAAAGTTTTAGAGAAAGGGAGGGTTATAGGCACTGGAGAATAGACAGATGGGGTGGTATTTGGAGCTACAGGAGTTTATAGAGAAAAGGAAGGACTGGAGGGACTGGAGATTACACGGATTGGGGTGGTAGTTGGAGCTGCAGGAGTTTATAGAGACTGGGAGGATTGTTGGTGCTGGGAATTACACTGACATGGACAAGAGTGGAGGGGAGGGTTGAAGGGGCTGGATCAGTTCAAACAGCCAGGGAGAAGTGTAGGGATTGGAGGAGCCAGAGATACTGAGGGTTGTAGAACTGCAGGAGTTCAGACAGTTACTGAGGACTGTGAAAGCAGGTCTGCAGCATTCCCATCAGTTACACAGAGATGTGGAATGCTGTTCTGGAGGGGGTTACAAAAATCGAGAGGGTTGCAGATACTGGAAGATATTACAAAGAGAGTGAGCTGTAGTATTTGAGGAGGTTACAGCGACAGGGTGCATTGAGGAGTTGATGGCTGCTACAGGTGTTAAACATGCTGCAAGGGATCAATAACCTTACATTGATCAGGGGGATTGGAAACTCTGGAGATAAAGAATGAGAATTACAGTAACTGAAGAATATCACAGAGATGGGGAGTAACATATGAGTTAGCGGAGTTATAACATGAGATGGGCTGTATTCAATGGAGTCAGGGAAGATACAGGGAGATCTGAAGGGACTTGAGGTGATCAAAAGGACAGTGAGGCTTCTCACTGTCGGATTGGGTCAGTTTACGCAGGCATGGGGTATTTTATGGAATTGTGCTACTTACAGAGATTAAAAGAGTTGTATAGGATTGAGGAAAGAACAGAGATATGGAAGGCTGCAGTTAATGAAGACTTTTGTTGATGTCAGATGCTGAAGTTCTGGAAAGTATACGGACTGGTAAGCTGTACAATCTGTCAGAGTTTACAGAGACAGGAACAGCAATAGATCCTGGAGACACAAACACAGATAGGGAGTATTGCAGACACTGGAGGAGCTTTCTGCTTTAGGGATGGTTGTAGGGGAGTGTAACGTTTACACAGATAGGGGTGTTAGAGCTGGAGAAGGTTATGGAGATGATTAGATTGATGGGGAGACCGGAGGAGTTTACATTGACAGGGCTGGTGATAGTGACGGGAGAATGTTACAGAGATAGTAAGTCTTGTAGAAACTGATCGGGAGAGTCACAAGCATTGGAGCTGGTTCCACAGATCGGGGGTTTTACAGTGTCCTGGGAGGATTACGCAGATAGGGAGGTTTGTAGGATGTTCACATTTTCAGAGTGTTTCAGGAATGGAAAAGGTTGCACAGTAAAGGAGGGATGTTGGAGTGTGGGAGTTCACAGAGACCCGGAGGTTTGAAGGGGTTAGGGCTGATTATGGATAGATGGATACATTTAGGGACAGTAATATGGAATGCAGAGGGAGAGTTTGGATTAGATTCCCTGCAGCATGAGAACAGGTACTTCGGCCCAACAAGCCCACACCAACTCTCCAAAGAGTAATCCACCCAGACCCACTTCTCTCCGACAATGCACCTAACACTATGGGCAATTTAGCATGGCCAATTCACCTGAACTGCACATCTTTGGACTGTGGGAGGAAACTGGAACATCTGGAGGAAACCCACGCAGACACAGGGAGAAGGTGCAAACTCCACACAGACAGACAGTCACCTAACGCTGGAATCAAACCTGGGTCCCTGGCAGTGTGAGGCACCATCGCTCACCACTGAGCCACCATGCTGCCCAAATTGCAGAATTACACAAAGAGAGAGTGTTTGAGGTGCTGGGAGGACTGTAGGGAGTGGACGAGCAAACAGTGATGTGGAGTGCTGCTGTGACTTGAACAGGGTCTGGAGGTGTTCATATCGGTAAGGAGGTCGGTAGGGTTGGGAGAAGGTTACTGTGGTCGTGTGGTACTGTCGGCCAGGAGGCAGGAGTGTGATCGGACCTGCAGAAGGTTACAGTGATATCATGTTTTCTTGGCGCTTGAGGAAAGTACACAGATGGGTATTTTGCTCCAGGCTGGAGGATTTTACAGAGACGGCGTTACTGTAAGTATTGTGCAAAACTACAGAAATGGGAATTATTGTACTGAGTGCAGGATGAGATCATTGAGATTGGGCATGTTATTGACATTGGAGCAATTTACATACAGGGAGAGTCGTCAGCATTGGAGGAGGTGTCAAATATACAGCGGGAATTTGGGAGGGGTGGAGGTGACAGAAATAGGAAAATTTCTGGGAATTACAAGCATTACAATTACATTGGCAGAAACAAGTTAGACCGAAAGGCATGTTTCCTTGCTGTATGACTCTATCACATGACAAGAGAGAGTATGAGAGGGAGAATATAGTACAGAAAGATCCCAGGTTTCAATACCATCTCCTTGAGGGAGGCCTGCTTTCCCCTCTGTTGTACTGATCCTCACTAAGACAGCACAGGCCTGAATTGATAACTGTCAACTTACTGTATTGACATAGGAAGGCTCAGTACAGCAGAGATGTAAATTAACAAGACGGTGGGGTTTGAGCCTGAGACCATCATGCTCTGTGTTTACCCTTCAACACTGTATCTGTGTCATGTCTTCTGGACTAAAGTTCAATCCCTTAAATACACTCTGCTCTGTTCACTGTGAGTGATCTTACCTCACTGAAGGATTTACTGAAGGCTCCAGATCTCACTCTCCATCTCTCGGGCTGACCAACTGTCTTCAGTGTGGTGATGGACGAGACAGGAATTGGGAATTCTGTTGAGTCAAGAGCATCCTGAGTATCTACAGGAGATAGAGAAACAGACAGAATGGGAAATTAGACTGATGCTGTGAGGGTTACACATGGAGAATGGCACCACGTCCCACAGAGATCTGGAAAATCCCAGTCTCCATCCCTGGTCTGAGATGCCTCATCTCCCTGGAGTGGAGAATTCTGTTGGCTTAGGATCTGGAGTAGCTGCAAAAGGTGTAGTCACCGGCATCAATTAAACCCTCACAGTGACAGATACCACATGGAGAGAGACTGTGTGATATCACCAGAGAGCAGGGGGGTATCAGGATCAAACCATGGTCAGGAAGAAGGTGCACTGGGATCAGTACTCAGGGATAAGGGAGCTATCAGTTGACCAGGCAATGACCTCGTGTTACTCTCACTAGACAGTTCATCCAGAATTTAATGCCAGAGTCAGGGATACACATCTAACCGCTTAATAATACCCTTTCAGTAAGCAATTCTGTTTTCGGCTGCCAGTCTGGCCTACACATGAGTCCAGACCCAGGGCAATGGGACTGACATTCAAATGCCCACTGTCATAATCTGGCAAGGCACTCAGCTCTCAGGCTGCTCAGGGTGGGCATGCGATGCTGGCCAGCCAGAGACAGCAATATCCCATGAGTGATTTAAAATCAACACTGCTGGGAGCAGTTTCCTGGCCAATCATTTCGGTGAGTTTATGGACAGGGCTTTAAACTGACAGAGAGGATACAGGGAAAGGGTTCAGGTGAAAGGAGCTTTCCAAATACAAAAAGAAAATGTGAAGCCTCAGAACAGCATGGGAATGTGGCTGAAGACAAGCAGAAAGGAACAGGAAGGGGCAGAGTTTAACTAAAACTGTACATCAATGAAGTGGTTTGTGACAGGACATCGTGGGGAAGAGGTAATTATAATGTTGTTTTGATTTGGAATGGACAAAGTATCTACAATAACGTAATAGCCTTGTGACACAGAGATAATTGAGACTTAGTCACCAGACAGACGTGATTACAGGGTGAACAAAAGGTAGAACATAAGTATTCAACAGTAAACAATCTTACAGGATCTCAGGCAGAATGCAAAAGCAAGATGGGAATCCTGACACTAATGGATAACAAAGGCATTACAGAGAAAGCATTTGGCCTCAGATTATGCAGCTGAATCAGCCTGAATACACATTCTGGGTGCTATGTGTCAAAAACACAAGCAGGAGAACAGTTTTTATGCTGGTAAAAACAGTGACTGCAGATGCTGGAAACCAAATTCTGGATTAGTGGTGCTGGAAGAGCACAGCAATTCAGGCAGCATCCAACGAGCAGAGAAATCGACGTTTCGGGCAAAAGCCCTTCATCAGGAATAAAGGCAGTGAGCCTGACGCGTGGAGAGAAAAGCTAGAGGAGGGTGGGGGTGGGGAGAGAGTAGCATAGAGCACAATGTGGAGTTGGGGAGGAGATGGAGGTGATAGGTCAGGGAGGAGAGGGTGGAGTGGATAGGTGGAAAAGGAGCTAGGCAGGACGGACAAGTCCGGACAAGTCAAGGGGACAGTGCTGAGCTAGAAGTTTGAAACTAGGATGAGGTGGGGGAACGGAAAATGAGGAAGCTGTTGAAGCCCACATTGATGCCCTGGGGTTGAAGTGTTCTGAGGTGGAAGATGAGGCGTTTTACCTCCAGGCGTCTGGTGGTGAGGGAGCGGCGGTGAAGGAGGCCCAGGATCTCCATGTCCTCGGCAGAGTGGGAGGGGGAGTTGAAATGTTGGGCCACGGGGTCGTTTGGTTGATTGATGCTGCCTCGGAGTCTCAGAGGGACCTAAGGGGCAACCTTTTCACGCAGAGTGTGGTGTCTCGGAGATGCTGCCTTGCAGTATTTCATTGCTCATCCCTGCATTAAACAGGAATTCATTAGAAATTGTATCAAAGGATGTGTGATAATTTTTGAAGACTTAAGTCTTTGTATAATCAGGGACAGACACATTGGCAAGAGTGATATTATCCGAAATCCTGCTTGAATGTTTTTGTCAGTGTTTCTTTGAATAACACATTGTGCAAATAGCTAGGGATGTAACTATCTCAGATCGACCATTGGGTGATGAAGCTGAGTGAGTGAGTAATATCACACCGAGATCCTCCAAGAAATTATACCGGAATTCAAAGAGATTATGACATTTTAAAGTGACCATAAATCACACCCGAGCATCAGTAACAAAGTCCATTATATGATATTGAGAGAGAACTGACCAAGGTAAACAGGGGAAACAGACTGAAATGTCAGGCTGTAAATGAACAGTGGAAAACATTTAGAGCCAGACAGACCGAGAGACGTACAGCACATAAACGGACACTTTGGTCCAACTCGTCCACGCCGACCAGATATCCTTTCCTAATCTCGTCCCATCTGCCAGCACTTGGCCCATATCCCAATAAACCCTTTTTATTCATATACCAATCCAGATGCTTTTTGAATGCTGGAATTGTACCAGACTCCACCACTTCCTCTGGCAGTACATTCCCTACAAAACCACACTCTGCGTGAAAAGGTTGCCCCTTAGGTCCTTTTTAAATCTTTCATCTCTCACCTTAAACCTACGCCCTCCATTTCTGGTCTCCACTACCCCAGGGAAAAGACCTTGTCTGTTTGTCCTATCCATGCCCCTCATGATTTTATAAACCTCAGGAATGTGACCCCTTAGCCTCTGACGCTCCAGAGAAAACAGTCTCAGTCGTTTCTGCCTCTCCCGATATCTCAAATCCTCCAACCCTGACAACATCCTTGTAAAACTTTTCTAAACACTTTCAAGTTTCACAACATCCTTCTAATAAGAAAAAGACCAGAACTGCATGCAATATCCCAAAAGTGCCCTAACCAGTGTGCTGCACAGCTGCAACATGACCTCCAAACTCCTACAATCAATGCTCTAACCAATAAAGGAAAGCATACCAAACACCTTCTTCACTATCCGCTTACCGAGGTAACACTTACGGGGGCATGGGCGTGGACATGGATTGGACGATGGATGTGGTGGGCGGGGAGGGCGGTGTTGAACGGATTTGGGGATGGGCTGAGGGTGATGTAGGATGTGTCTGGCAGGTGGGAGCAGGTGGCTGGTGGAGGGTGGGATCAGATGGTTTTGGGGGCAGGATTTGCTGTTGGGTCGGTGACGTTGAGAGTCGGGTGGGGGCGGTGTTGGATGGGTTTGGAGGTGAGCGGGGTGTGTTTTTGGGGTCTGACAGGGTGTGGGGGCTCACTCATGGCTTGCTGCTGCCTAGTCACCTGAACAGGGAGCAGACTGAACTGAAAACACCGAGCCCCAGAGGAAAGGTATTGAATCGATTAACCGAATAATCAATTAACCAAACGAAATAGTGCCCGCCCATCTCGTTCAGATAATTGAGGTTCCTCTGTAAACCATCTAGACTATACCCTAGTGTCGTGTGAGTTTTACCTTCACCCAATCAACCCCTGCTCGATCCTGCTGAATGGCCCCAATATTGGCCCAGTTCCAGTTTAAGACCTAAATCTGTCAACCTGCCTGATCTTTTTCCACAACTATGTTAAAACAAAGACAGTTGTGGTGACTGGACGCAATGTGCTCTCCGACAGATACTTCAGTCACTTGCCTGGTTTTCTGAGGAGAGGTCCAGTGTTGCACCCGCCTGAGTAGCATAGAGCCCTCTACGTCTTGATTGAGGAAACCTTCTTGGACACATTTTACAAATTCCACCCAGTACGGGCCTTTTACACTCTGGGTGACCCAGTCAATCCAGGGGAAGTTAAAATCTCCATCCAATACTACTCTATTATTTTTATAGGTACCTGCAAACTCACTACACATTTGCTCCTCTCGTACCTGCTGGTTATTTGAGGGTCGAGAACATGATCCCAGCAGACTGATCATCCCCTCTTTGTTTCTAACTTTTAAATTTATGGCCTCATTTGATGACTGCTTATCAGAATTGTCTTGATGAACAGTTGTTATGTCCTTCCGAATCAAAAGGACAACTCCCCTCCTCACTTACTTGTCCTTCTGTCACACCTGTAGTTTCTTTATCCTGGAACACTGAGCTGCCAGTCCTGCCCTTCTCTCAGCCATGTTTCTATTATGACTATAATATCCCAGTCCCCAGAGCTAATCCATGCTCTGAGCCCATCTGCCTTACCAGTCAGGCCTCGTGTGTTGAAATAAATGCCCTTTAAACTAGATATCTTTCTCCTCCCTCGACTGTACCCCTGGATATCCTGAATAGGTAACTTGCTCTTGATGGCTGATGTATTTCCCCTGACTTTTCGATGGTCCCTCTCTCACTCAGAGTCTCAACTCCCTGCCAAACTAGTTTAAATCCTCCTGTGTAACACTAGCAAATCTCCTCCCTGGGATACTTGTGCCCCTTTGCTTCAAGTGCAAACCATCCCCTTTGTACAGGGCCCCTCTACCCCAGAAGAGATCTCAATGACCCAAGAACTGAAAACCCTGCCCATTATACCAGCTCCTCAGCCACACATCCATCCGGCCTACCTTTCTATTTCTATCCTCACTGGCACTTGGCACTGGGAGTAATCTGAAGATCATTAAGGTCAATATCCTGCTTTTTTAACTTCTCATCTGACTCCCTGTACTCATTTCACAGGGCCCCAACCATTTGACTACCTCTGTGATGTGGACCAATGTGCACAATGACCTCTGGATGTTCACTCTCCCCCTTCATAATGTTCAATAATGACTCAGAGACATCCTTGACCCTGGTACCTGGGAGGCAGCACACCATCCTGAGCTCTCCTCTGGAGGCACACAGTCTCCTGTCTGTCCCCCTCACAACTGTGCCTCCTATCAGTATCACGATCATTACAGAGGATCTGGCAAACATAGACTGGGAGGAACTCCCTGCAGTTGGGTCCATGTTAGAAAAGTGGAGTATTTTAAAGTGATGCAGTGAGAACGCTGGGGTAGTGTGCTCCTTGAAGAGTGAATATTAAAGGCAGCAAGTCCAGGGAATACTGATCAAGTGATATCGTGAGTTTGATAAAGAAAATACAGTGCAATAAAATCAGGTGAAGCCCTTCACAAATATAGAGAGTGCAAGGGGATTGTGGAAAATGAGGGACAAACAATGGTTATGAAATATATTTGGCAGATACGATTGCGGAAAAGCCACAGACATTTTATCAGCATCGTGAGAGTAAGAGGATTCCCAGTGAAAGAGGAAGGCCTGTGAGAATCCAAAGGGACAATCTGTGCATGGAGCCAGAGAAAGCAGGTGAGGTCTTCAAAGAATACTTCCCATCTGTATTCACACAGGAGAAAGGCATTGTAGCTGGGGATTTCAGTTGGGATGCTGAGGTTCCAGAATATGTTAAGATCAATAAGGAGGAGGTATTAAATGTTTTCACAGGCAGAAAGGTGGAGAAATCTCCAGTTCCCAATGAAATGTATAGAACATAGATAGAACATAGATCAATACAACACAGAACAGGCCCTTCGGCCCACAATGTTGTGCCAAACATTTTTCCTAGCTTAAGCACCCATCCATGTACCTATCCAAATGCCACTTAAAAGTAACCAATGATTCTGACTCTGCCACTCCCACAGGCAGCGCATTCCATGCCCCCACCATTCTCTGTGTAAAGAACCGACCCCGGACATCCCTACTGTACCTCCCACACTTCATCTTAAATTTATGTCCCCTTGTAACACTTTGTTGTACCCGGGGAAAAAGTTTCTGACTCTATCTATTCTTCTAATCATCTTATAAACCTCTATCAAGTCACCCCTCATCCTTCACCGTTCCAGTGAGAAAAGGCCTAGCACTCTCAACCTATCCTCGTACGACCTATTCTCCATTCCAGGCAACATCCTGGTAAATCTTCTCTGCACCGTCTCCAAGGGTTCCACATCTTTCCTAAAGTGAGGCGACCAGAACTGCACACAGTACTCCAAATGTGGGCTAAGCAAGGTCCTGTACAGCTGCAACATCACTTCACGACTCTTGAATTCAATCCCTCTGCTCATGAACACTCATACACTATAGGCCTTCTTATAAGGTCTATCCACCTGAGTTGCAACTTTCAAAGATCGATGAACATAGACCCCAAGATCCCTCTGCTCCTCCACCTAACTAAGAACCATACCGTTAACCCTGTAATCCGCATTCTTATTTGTCCTTCCAAAATGGACCACCTCACACTTGACAGGGTTGAACTCCATCTGCCACGCCTCAGCCCAGCTCTGCATCATATCTAAGTCCCTTTGCAGCCGACAACAGCCCTCCTCACTATCCACAACTCCACCAATCTTCGTATCATCTGCAAATTTACTGACCCACCCTTCGACACCCTCTTCCAAGTCATTAATAAAAATTACAAACAACAGAGGACCCAGAACTGATCCCTGCGGAACTCTACTTGTAACTGGGCTCCAAGCTGAATATTTACCATCTACCACCACTCTCTGACTTCGACCGGTTAGCCATTTATCTACGCAAATGTCCAAATTTCCCTCTATCTCATGTCTCCTGACTTTCCACATGAGCCTACCATTATCAAATCCATGTACACCACATCCACTGCTCTACCCTCATCCACATGCTTGGTTACCTCCTCAAAGAATTTAATAAGACTTGCAAGGCAAGACCTACCCCTCACAAATCCGTGCTGCCTCACCCTAATCAAGAAGTGCATTTCCAGATACTCATAAATCCTATCCCTCAGTACCCTTTCCATTACTTTGCCGACCACTGAAGTAAGACTAACTGGCCTGTAATTCCCGGGGTTATCCCCATACCCTTTTTTGAACAGGTGCACAACATTCGCCACTCTCCAGTCCTCTGGTACCACCCCTGTTGACAGTGAAGATGAAAGGTTCATTGCCAACGGTGCTGCAATTTCCTCTCTTGCTTCCCACATAATCCTAGGATACATCCCGTCAGGCCCGGGGGACTTGTCTATCCTCAAGTTTTTCAAAATGCCCAACACATCTGCCTTCCTAACAAGTATCTCTTCTAGCTTACCAGTCCGTTTCACACTCTCCTCTTTAACAATATGGTCCCTCTCGTTTGTAAATACTGAAGAAAAGTACTCATTCAAGACCACTCCTTTCTCTTCCGACTCAATACACCGTGTCCCACTACTGTCCTTGATCGGACCTACCCTCGTTCTCGTCATTCTCATCTTTCTCACATACGCATAAAATGCCTTGGGGTTATCCTTGATCCTACCCGCCAAAGATTTTTCATGCCCTCTCTTAGCTCTCCTAATCCTTTTCTTCAGCTCCCTTCTGGCTATCCTGTATCCCTCCAACGCTCTGTCTGAACCTAGTTTCCTCAACCTTATGTAAGCCTCCTTCTTCCTCTTTACAAGACATTCAACCTCCCTCGTCAACCAAGGTTCCCTCACACTACCATCTCTTCACTGCCAGACAGGTGCATACACGTCATATCCGTTCCTTGAAAAAGTTCCACATTTCCACGACATCCTTCACTGACAGCTTATGTTCACATCTTATGCTCCTCAGATCCTGTCTTACAGCATCGTATTTACCCTTCCCCCAATTGTAAAACCTACCCTGTTGCACACACCTATCTCTCTCCATAACCAAGGTGAAAGTCACAGAATTGTGGTCACCATCACCAAAATGTTCACACACTAACAAGCCCATTACTTGTCTCGGTTCGTTACCAAGTGCCAAATCCAATATGGCCTCCCCTCTGGTCGGACAATCTACATACTGAGTTGGAAAAGCTTCCTGGACACACTGCACAAACACCGCTGCTGGTATCCCAGGCTGCTATGTCATTCAGAGAAGGACATCTGCCCATCATCACGTGGTCTGCACGACATAGCCACAGCAAAGTATTTGACTCCCAATTACCCTCTTCAAAAACCAAGCAAGTTACTCAGTTCAAGGGCAGCTAGGATTGGGCAAGAAAGGCTGGTCAGCCAGAGACACCCACATCCCATACCTGATTTAATAAATAATCCATTCGGATGGTCCCACTGGAACTGTGCTGGGACCAGGGTCCTGGCTGATCATTTCGGTAGGTTTATGGACAGGGCTTTAAACTGACAGAGAGGATGCAGGGACAGGGTTCCGGTGAAAGGAGCTTTCCAAATCCAAAGAGAAAAGGCGAAGCAATGGAACAGTATGGGAATGTGGCTGAAGACAAGCAGAAAGGAACAGGAAGGGGCAGAGTTTAACTAAAAATGTATATCAGCGAAAAGATTTGTGACAGAAGATTGTGGGAAAGAGTAAGTTATGTTTTTTTAATGGGCAACGTCACTGTAATAACGTAGATGGATTTGTGACACGGAGAAAAAAGAGATTTAGACATCAGGGAAACATGGATACAGGGTGAACAAAAATATTCAATGGTTCCCAATCTTGCAGAAACTCAGGAAAAATGATTAACACTAAAAATAATGGATACCAAAGACATTACAGAGAAAGCATTTGGCTGCAGATCATGAAGTAGTGTCAGTCTGAATGTAAATTACTACTTGCCAAGGACACAAGCAGCAGAACAGTTTTAGCCACTGAACAGTATTCCATTGCTCATCATTGCATTACCAAGGGACTCATTGGAATTTTTTAACAAAGATATTGTGATAATTTTGGAAAACTTCAATATTTCTATAATTTGGGACAATCACACGGTCAAAATTGATATTGGTATAGGACTTCGGTTCATTTTTTTTCAGTGTTTCTTTGAAAAACACATTGTGCAACTGTTAAGGGACATAACTATCGCAGAGCGACCGTGTAATGAAACTTAGTGAATGAGTAATGTCACCTGCAGAGATCCTTCGGGAAATTGTGATAAAGTGCATTTTAAAGAAATATAAAGTTTTAAAGTGACTCACAGAAAGGACAAGCTACAACTAGAAACAAAAATAGCCAATGACATGAGTTTGAGAGGATAACTGACCAAGGTAAACAGGCTAAACAGACTGAAATATGTGCTTGTAAATGAACAGTGGAAAACATTTGAAGGGACAATGCAAAATACTCAACAAAAGAACATTCCATTGAAACAGTAAAAACCTCAGCACGAAATTCCCACTGATCCCTCACTCAGATCAAAAGGAATCATACTAGATTATGAGGCTGAGAAGATCACCAAAAAGTACTTAAAATCCTGAAGTCAGAGTGTGTTTTAGGAGTAAATGTTAATGGATTACAATGGGTCTGCTCGCAGGAGGAGGGCTGTGGGAAGGGGAACCACGGTCAGGGTTTATTGACACGATAGGAACAGGGAGAGGTGAAGGTGCTGGAGATGGTGAGAGTGTTACAGGGAGTGGTCAGCGTCTGAACCGTCTTACAAAGCCAGAACGGATTGCTGCAGCTGGAGGGGTTTGCAGAGGTAGGGAGGGACATATGGATTTTTATTTATTCATTCCTGGGATGTGGGTGTCACTGCCTGGACTAACATTCTTTGACCCAACTGCTAATTACCCAGAGGTTAGCTCAGAGTCAGCCATATTGCTGTGGGTCGGGAGTCAAATGTTGGCCAGACCAGGTTAGAATATTTAATGCCCTTCCTTAAAGCAAGTAAGTGACGAGAAGAGTTCTTCCTCCTGATCAACAATATTTTTATGGTGGCCCCACAAATATCTCGTACAGATACAACATGACATCCCAACTCCTACTCTTAATGCTCTCCCCAATGAAGGTAACCATCCCAAACGCCTGCTTCACCAGCCTGTCTACCTGGGACACCACATTCAAAGAACTGTGTACCTGCATCCCTGGGTCTCTGACTGATAACACTACCCAGGGCCCGAACATTAACTGTACAAGTCCCACCCTGGTTTGTTTCACCAAAATGGAACACCTCACCTTTATCTAATTAAACTCCATCTGCTATTCTTCAGCCCACTATCCCAGCAGTACTGTCCATCCTGTTGTATCATAGATAACCTTCTTCACTGTCCACGTTACCACCAATTTCAGTGACACCCAAAACAATTACTTACCAGGAAACCAATATTCCCATCCAAACCATTTATCCAAATCACAAACAACAGTGGACCCACTCCACCGCTGGTCACTTGCCTGCAGTCAGAAAAACATGTCTCCCACCACCCTCTGTCTCCTCCCATCAAGTAATTTTTGTATCCAGTTCATTAGCTCCTCCTGAATGCCATATCCTTTTTACACTGATCTGAGCTTATTACCCAGTTTACTCGACAAAACACAGAACACACAACAGTTCAGCCCAAGACCCTTTGGCAATGAGGCTATGCCAACCTTTTATCCGACTGTAAGATCAAACTAATCTACATACCTTCATTTTACTACTATTCATGTGTGTGTCAAAGAGTCTATTAGATGTCCCGAATGTGTCTAATTTTACTACCACCATTGGCAGTCCATCCAACCACCTAATATTCTCTATCCTCTTATCCATCTTCCAATCTCCTTAAAATTATGCCGCCTTGTAATAGCCATTTATGCCATAGGAGAACAAGTCTCTGATTATACACTCTCTCTGTGCCTCTCATCACCTTGTTCACCTCTACCAAGTCACCCCACCCCCTTCTTCACTCCAATGAGAAAAACCTTAGCTCCCTCACACTTTCTCCATAAGAAATGCCCTCCATTCCAGGCAGCATCCTGGTAAATCTCCTGTGTACGCTCTCCTGTGCACATCCTTCATGTAAAGATGGGACGAGAACTGAACACAATATTCCAAGTGTGGTCTCACCAGGTCGCTATAAAGATGCAGTAAAACTCAACGGCTCTTGAAATCAATCCCCTTGCCAAGGAAAGCCAACACAACATATGCCTTTTTAACAACCCTATCAACGTGCGTGGCAGCTTTGAGGGATCTATGAACATGGACCCCATGATCTCTCTGTTCCTCCATAATGCCAAGTATTTCGCTGGATTCTATATTCAGAATTGACCTTCCAGAATGAATCACTTCACACTTTTCCAGATTGAACTCCATCTGCCACTTTCAGCCCAGCTCTGCGTCCTACCAATGTCCCATTGCAGCCTACAACAGCCCTCCACATTCCCCACGACGCACCAACCTTCGTGTTATTGGCAAACGTACTAACCCCCTCTCCAAGATCCACATCCAAGTCATTTACAAAAATCACAGAGAGCAGAGTCCCAGAGCTGATTGTTACAGAACCCCACTGGTCACTGAGCTCCAGACTCAATACTGCCAATCTGCTGCCACACTCTGTCTTCTCTGAGCCATCCAATCCTGTATCCAGACAGACAGATTTTCCTGCATCCCAATCATCCTTCTTTTCTGAATGAGCCATCAACGTATTCTGTCATATCCTCAAAGAATTCAATAAGGTTTGTGAGGCATGACCTGCCCCTCACAAACCCATGCTGTCTCTAATTTAACTATGTCTTTCCAAGTTGTCAAAAATCCTTTCTTTAGAGTCCTCACCAATAATCTGCACACCACAAACATTAGACTAAATCTGTAATTCCCAGAATTCTACCTCTGTAATATGGTCCTGACGCTACAAATCTTCTCTCCTCTGCCATGTTCCCCAGAAGGGCACTGGAGGGTGGTGGGGATTACAGAGATAGAGAGGAATATCAGGACAGGAGGATTTTGCAGACATTAGGAGGGTTGCAGTGCCAAAAGGAGGCTTCAGTAATTGTGAGTTTTCGTGGTGATGAAGGCATTTCAGGAGGGAGGGAGGATTGTAGGGAAATGAGAGGTTTCACAGTTTATGTGTTTCCTTAAGAGTTCAAGAGGTTACTGAGTCGGGGAGGTTTAAGCACTGGAGGTTGTTACATAAACATGTGGTTTTGGTTGCAATGGCAGGAAGAGAATTCAGGAAGCTGGAGAGTATGTGGTCTGAACGAAGTTACACAAATGGGAAGAGTTGTCAGGAGTGGAGGTGTTTACAGAGACAGCAATGGTCTGATCTGGAGCAGAGGACCCAGACTGGGAGGGACGTGGGGACTGGAGGTGGTTTAACAGGGAAGGAGGACCATAGAGCCATAGGAGGCTAAAGGAATATGCAGCGCTGTAGGGCTGACGGGTTCATGGAGTTGGGAATGTTGGGAGGGATAGAGAAGTTTACAGGGATAATGATGTTTGTAGGCCAGGGCTGTATTACACAGACAGGGACTGTTTTAGGGAGCTGAGCAGATTACAGAGATAAAAAGATGTGTATCACCTGGCAGATCAAAAAGAGATATGGAGGGTCATCGTGACTGAACATGTTTATAGATATAGGAATGCATGGGTTCTGGGGGTTATTTAGACATGGAGGCTGTGGAATCTGGATTCTTTTTTTGAGATTGAGTAGCACGTTTGGTTGGAGACAGTTTCACAGATAAGGGAGCATAGCACAAACAGAAGGAAGTTCCTGCGGTAGGGAGGGTTCGAGTGGAGAGTGATGTTTACACAGATGGGGGTAAGAGCTGGAGAAGATTATGGGGATGAGTAAACGTTTGGAGATACAGGAGGAGCTTACATTGACAGGGTGGGTGATAGTGACGGGAGGATGTTACATTGTTAATGAGTCTTGCAGGAACAGGACTGGGAGGAGCACAGGCATTGGAGTGGGATCTACAGATCGGGAGTGTTGCAGAGACCTGAGAGGATAACACAGATAGGGATGGTGGTAGGGTCTCCACAGACTGATGGCGTTTTAGGGACTGGAAGAGGTTTGGTCGATAGGGAGGGCTGGAAGAGCTGCAGGAGCTTATGGAGAGTTGAAGAGTTGGAGCAGTTCACAGAGGGAGGGTTCTCCAACAGGAGTAGGTCACAGATAGTGAGGGATGTGTGGCCTGAGAAAGTTAAAGAGAGGGGAGTTTTCGGGACTGGAAAATATTAAACTTAAAAGGGCAGTTGAAGAGACTGTAGCAAAAAATGCATGGAGAAGGTTACACAGATAGGGGGGTGAGTACGGACTGAAGGTGAATACACAAACATGGAGGGTTGTGTTGTTAGACGGAGCTTAGAGGGAAAGGGACTGGTGTAGGGATTAACACAGATAGGGAAGGTTGTGTTTTTGGAGAAGGTTACACTGATACAGACAGTGTTAGGGAGTGTTCAACGGGCTACAGAGGAGCTCAGAGAGAATGTATTATGGGGACTGGAGGAGATTACAGACACAGAGATGGCTGTCGGTTTGAAAAGAGGTTCTACAGATCCTCAGTGCTGTAAGACTGGAGGGAGGTTACAATAATAAGGGTTACCTACACTTAATGACTTTTTTGATATAGAGAAAGTCTCAGAACGGGATTGTCAAAAGGAAGTACAGACAGTCCAGATGGGTTTACAGAGAGATAAAGGTTTTTGGGTTTTCAGGATGGAACAGTGATTGGGAGTGCTGTAACAAATGTCAACAGTTATAGGTAGGGTTCTAAAAGCAGGAAGAGATGACAGTCATAGCAATCATGGTAAGGACTGGAGAAGCTTACATCAGCAAGGAATGTTTTAGAAACTGTTGGAGATTACACATATAAGGAGAGTATTGGGGATGAGCTGAAAATGTGTTGCTGGAAAAGCGCAGCAGGTCAGGCAGCATCCAAGGAACAGGAGAATCGACCTTTCGGGCATCAGCCCTTCTTCAGGAAATGATTTTCAGCTCTGATCTCCAGCATCTGCAGTCCTCACTTTCTCCTCGAGTATTGGGGATGAGGCAAGGATCAAGAGACAGGGATGGTTGACAGGACTGGACAATAAACTGAATAGAATCTCCACAGTCTGGAAATAGGCCATTCGGCCCAACAAGTCCACACCAACCCCTCTAAAGAGCATCCTAACCAGACCCATCCCTCTCCCTGTCCAATAAACCCTGCATTCCTCATGGTGAACTCACCTAAACCACACTTGCCTGAATACTACAGTCAATTTATGACGGCCCATCCACGTATCATGCAAATGTTGGACTATGGCAGGAAACCAGAGCACCCGGAAGAAACCCACACAGTCGGGGGGAGAACATGCAAAGTCCATACAGACAGTTGGCCAAGGCTGGAATTGAAGCCAGATTCCAGTCACAGTGAGGCTGATTATGCAGAGCACTGCAGAGATTGGACGAGGTCACAAAGTTCACAAGGGCTTTTTGGAACAGGAGGAAACTATAGTCAGGAACAGGAGAAGCTTTATAGATGATGGTGTCCATGAGAGGGACTGGAGGAGGTTAACGCAATAGGGAGGGTTGTGCATTCTCTCGACAATTACAGGTAGGGACGGTTGGGGAGACTGGATGAAGTTAGTCATACTCAGAGTTGTACACACACTGAGTAATGGCAGATGGAGTTTACCTCTGATCACTGTGAGGTAATGCACTGTGGGAAGTCTCATAAGCAAAGGATATACATCATGAAGGGTAGGTCCTCCTGGAGAACTGAGTAACACCAGGACCTTGGTGGGCAAGTCCCTGGATGTCTGAAGGTGTCAGCACAGGTAGACAGGGTGGGGAAGGCACCTGAACTGGGAGCAGGAGGGGGACCCACATCCTGATGGGGCGAATAGTTAGAGCTGCTTGAGAGGATATAATCTAATCTGGCAGGGTGTTGCACCTTAAACAGTCATAAGGCCAGAAAGAAGATTGAGGTTGGTGCACAAGTTAAAGACAGCAATTTCAGCAGACAAGGCAGGCAAGAACATAGCAGGAAATGGGGGAGGGGGAACTGATGAGTAAACTGCATTTATTTCAATGAAAGGGGCCTGACAGCTAAGGAAGATGAACTCAGGGCATGGATTGGAACATGGGACTGGGATATTATCGTTATTACAGAAACAAATCTGAGGGAGGGGCAGGACTGGCAGCTCATTGTTTCAAGGTGGAGATGCTACAGGAAGCATCGAAGGGGAGGCAAGAGAGGACGCGTGGTGGTGGGTTTTCATTACGTGAATCATTACATCAGTACCTAGGGAGGATATTCCTGTGGGATCACCCAGCGACGCTATGTTAGTGGAACTGAGAAATAAGAATGGGTCATCACTCTGACACGATTGTCTTACTGACCCCGAATAATCAGTGGCAGACTGAGGAACAAATATATCAAGAGATCTCAAATATCAATCATAATAATAGGCCTGTTATGGTTGGGGTTTTTAAACTTTCCAAACCTAGACTGGAACGGCCAGTGTTCAGTGTTTGCAAGGGAGGAATTTGGTAATTGTGTTCCAGAAAACTCCCAATCAATATGTAAATGGCCTGAAAAGAGAAAGGGGCAAAACCTGACCTCCCCTTGGGAATTAAGGTAGGGAAAGGGACTGAGGTGTGAGTGGGAAAGCATTTTGCCAAAGTGACTCAAGTCTATTAGCTTGGAAATAGCGATGGAAAAGGACAGGGCTGGTCCACAGGTTCAAGTTATACAATGGGGCCAGGAATATTAGCCAGGAACTCTCAAAAGGTGATTGGGGAGTCTATTTGCAGGGAAAGGGAAGTCTGGCAAGTGAGGAATATTTTAAAAGTGAGATAAATTGAGCAATCACCACCTGTTTGTGTGCAGGTCAATGCTGACAGCATTCGGAAACACTGGCTGTCTACTGAGGGTCTGGTCAAGGAAAAGGGGGCACGTGTCAGGTATAGCCAGCTGGATCAAGGGAATCCCTGAGGATCACAGGGACTTTAGGAATACACTTTGGGTAGAAATCAGGATTGCAGAAAGTGTACATGCAGAGAATGATAAGGAGAATCCAAAAGTGATTGTATAAATATATTGAGTAAAAGAGTAACTCGAGACAAAATGCTGTCTCTTAAAGATCAATGAGACCACTGATGTGTGGAACAGCAGGATATGGGTAAGACCTTAAACACATTTTTCCCTCCAGAACTTACTGTGGACAAAGACTGGGGAACTCAGGGAACAAGAGTAATACATTAGACCACATTTGGAGTTCTCTGTAATTCCAGTCTCCCTGCTATAGGAAGGATGGTGTGAAATTTGAAAGTGTTCAGAAAAGATTTACAAGATGTTCCCAGGGTTGTTGCTGAATAAGCTGGGGTTATTTTCCCTGGAGCATCGGAGACTGAGTGGTGACCTGACAGAGGTTTATATAAACATGAGGGGTATGGATTTGGCAAACATTCAAGGTATTTTCCCAGGGTTTGGAGAGTCCAAAACTGGAGGGCATAGGTTTAAGGTTAAAGGGGAAAGGTTTAAACGGCACTGAAGGGACAGCTTTTTTATACACACAGAGCTGAGAGAGAAAGTAGCAGATACTGATACTATGACAACATTTAAGAGATATTTGGATGGGTATATGAATAATAACGGTTTAGAAGTACATGGGCCAAATGCTGGTAAATGGGATGGATTTATTTACATCTTCTGGTCAGCATCAACGAGTTGGACCAAAGGGTCTGTTTCCATGCTCTACATCTCTATGACTTGAAAAGAGTGCATGTTATAGAAGGTTTTAAAACACAAAGCTATGGAAAAACCCAGGACCTGATTAAGTGCATCACAGAACATCGTGGAGCCCCGAGCAAAGATATTTGTCCCATTGATAGCCATGTGTGATGTGCTGGAAAGGCTGGAGGGTGGCATAGTGGACAGTGAAGACGTTGTAATCGAGGATAAAGCGGATGGCCCTCAGGACAACTCCATACAACCCTGTTACGGTGGACACTGCAAAACGTGTCAGATTGTGGATATAGATACCACTATTACGTGTGGGAACACCTCCCACCTTGGACATGGCAGGTACTCATGTGACTCAGCCAACATTGTCTATCTTATACATTGCAGGCAAAAATGCCCGGAAGCATGGTACATTGGGGAAACCAAACAAAGGCTCCGACAATGGATGAATGGGCACCGCACAACGATCAACAGACAGGAGGGTTCCCTCCCAGTTGGGAAACACTTCAGTGGTCCAGGACATTCAGTCTCGGACTTTCGGGTGACCATCCTCCAAGGTGGACTTCGGGACAGGCAGCACAGGAAAGTGGCTGAGCAGAGGCTGATAGCTAAGTTCGGTACCCATAGGGAGGGCCTCAATCGGGACCTTGGGTTCATGTCACATTACAGGTGATCACGATTGCACGAGACACACACAGATATTCCTACACACACACACACACACACACACACACACACACACACACACTCACATACACACGGAGACAGGTACACACAGACGGGTACACAGACACCCACACACACTCCCACACTCACAGACTTAAGACACTCTGCACTTCCTACACACACACTTTCTCACACTCACAGCCCCCACCCAGACAGACACACACAGACAGACAAAGACCCACAGACACACATATTTTGTGGGGTGAATTTGTACTTGCAGAATTACATTGTACTTTGCTCAAAAACTGCATGCATTCATGGAGAACTCTGAGCTCAAAAACTGCATGAATTTATGTCAAACTCTTATCTCACTTTTTAGATTAGAATCAATCTAAATATCAGGGCATAGACAGAGAACACAGGGGGCTAACACCTTCAACATATTGTCTAGCTATCACCATTGTTAACAGCTAACCCGAGAATGCAACTTTAAAAAAATGTTTTGTGATTTACCCATGAAAGAAGTGAAACTGTCACTGTATTCTAAACAATGAAAGGCTTAACAGACAATCAATTTTTCAATGTATAATGTCAGTTGCATCACACTGTAAATTTTTGCTATAAATCTGTGTTACGATCGAGCCCTCCACTCTCACCTGATGAAGGAGCGTTGTTCTGAAAGCTTTCAATTAAACCTGTTGGACTATAACCTGATGTGTGATTTTTAACTCTCTTCAATATGGTAGATTGATTTGTGACACAGAGATAAAAGAAATTTAGACACCAGAGAGACGTGGTTACAGGGCGAACAAAAGGTGGACATAAATATTCAATGGATCACAACCTTGTGGAAACCCAGGAAAATGGGTAACGCTAACAATAATGGATAACAAAGGCAGTACAGAGAAATCATTTGACCTCAGATCATGAAGTAGAGTCAGTCTGAATGTAAATTCTGGCTACTACTTGCCAAGGACACAAACAGCAGAACAGTTTTACGCCATCGAACAGCATTCCATTTCTCATCACTGCATTACACAGGAACTCATTGGAATTTTTTAACAAACACTTTGTGATAATTTTGGGAAACTTCAATATTCCCATAATCTGGGACAGTCACACTAACAACAGTGATATTGGAAGATTAGTTCAGAGAATTTTTTTTTCAGTGTTTCTTTGAATAATAAATTGTGCAACTGGCTAGGGACATAACTATCTCAGAGCGATCGTTGTGTGATGTAACTTATTGAATGAGTAATGTCACCTGGAGAGATACTCAGGGAAATTGTGATAAAGTTCAGTTTAAAGTAATATAAAGTTTTAAAGTGAATCACAGAAGGACATGCTACAACTCGAAACAAAAACAGCCAGTGACATGGGTTTGAGAGGAGAACTGACCAAGGTAAATAGGCTAAACAGATTGAAATATGTGCCTGTAAATGGACAGTGGAAAACATTTGAAAGGACAGTGTAAATCACTCAACAAAAGAACATTACACTGAAACAGACAAAACCTCAGCAAGAAATTCCCACTGGCGCCTCACTTAGGACAAAATGTATCATATTAGATTATGAGGCTTAGAAGATCACCAAAAAGTACTTAAAATCCTGAAGTGAGAGAGTGTTTTAGGAGTAAGAGTTAAAGGGATTGCAAAGGGTCTGCCAGCAGGAGTTGAGCAGTGGGAAAGGGAATCAGTGTCAGGGTTCAATGTCACAAATGGAACAGGGAGAGGTGAAGGTGCCGGAGGTGGTAAGAGTGTTACAGAGAGTGGTCAGGGCCTGAACGATGTTATAAAGCCAGTACAGTTTGCTGCAGCTGGAGGGGTTTGTAGAGGTAGAGAGGGACATATGTATTTTTATTTATTCATTCATGGGATGTGGGAGTCACTGTTAATTACCCAGAGGACAGCTCAGAGTTAGTCATATTGCAATGGGTCTGGAGTGACATGTTAGTCAGGCCAGTTTAAAATGTCAGATGGTCTACACAAAAGGAGGTCAGTGAACCAGATGTGTTCTTCCCACTGATCAACAACGCTTTTATTGTGACCTGACCAATGTCTTGTACAGATACAACATGACATCCCAAATCCTATGCTCAATGCTCTCCCCAATGGAGGTAACCACCCCAAACGCCTGCTTCACCAGCCTGTCTACCTGTGACACCACTTTCAAAGAACTGTGTACCTGCATCCCTGGGTCACTGACTGACAACACTACCCAGGGCCCGAACATTAACTGTACAGGTCCCACCCTGGTTTGTTTCACCAAAATGGAACACTTCACGTTTATCTAATTAAACTCCATCAGCTATTCTTCAGCTCACTATCTCAGCAGTACTGTCCATCCTGTTGTATCACAGATAACCTTCATCACTGTCCTGTTTACCACCAATTTCTGTGTCACCCAAAAAACTTATTTAACTTACTTAACAATATTCCCATCCAAACCATTTATCCAAATGACAAACAACAGTGGAACCACTCCACCGCTGGTCACATGCCTCTAGTCAGAAAAACAACAGCTCTCCCACAACCCTCTGTCTACAACCATCAAGCCCAATTTTCTGTCCAGTTGACTAACTCCTCCTGAACGCTATAACGTTTTACATTCATCTGAGCTAATTACCCAGCTTACCATCCGACATGTAGAACACAGAACAGTACAGAACAAGACCCTTCGGCCATGATGACATGCCAATCTTTTATCCGACCATAAGATCAAAAATAAAAGTGGCATATAGAGTTTAGTTCAGGTAAATGCGAGGTGCTGCACTTTGGGAAAGCAAATCTTAACAGGACTTATACACTTAATGGTAAGGTCCTAGGGAGTGTTGCTGAACCAAGAGACCTTGAGGTGCAGGTTCATAGCTCCTTGAAAGTGGAGTCGCAGGTAGATAGGATAGTGAAGAAGGCGTTTGGTATGCTTTCCTTTATTAGTCAGAGTATTGAGTACAGGAGTTGAGAGGTCATGTTGCGACAGTACAACACATTGGATAGGCCACTGTTGTAATACTGCGTGCAATTTTGGTTTCCTTACTATCGGAAAGATGTTGGGAAACTTGAAACGATTCAGAAAAGATTTACAAGGAAGTTGCCAGGGCTGGAGGATTTGAGCAATAGGGAGAGGCTGAACAGACTTGGGCTGTTTTCCTTGGAGCGTCGGAGACGAAGGGGTGACATTATAGAGGTTTACAAAATTATGAGGGACATGGATAGGGAAAAAAAGACAAAGTCTTTTCCCTGGGTTTGGAGTGTCCAGAACTAGAGGGCATAGGTTATGGATGAAAGGGGAAAGATATAAAAAAAACTAAGGGGAAACTTTTTCATGCAGAGGGTGGTATGTGTATGGAATGAGTTGCCAGAGGAAGTGGTGGAGACTGGTATAATTGCAACATTTAAGAGGTATTTGGATGGGTATATGAATAGTAGGGGTTTGGAGGGATATGGACCGGGTGCTGGCAGGTGGGACTAGATTGGGTTGGGATGTCTGGTCAGCATGGACAGGTTGGACTGAACTGTTTCCATGTTGTACATCTCTACGACTCTAACTTCCATACCCTTCATTTTATTATCATCCATGTGCCTATCCAGAAGTATATTAAATGTCCCTAATGCATCTAATTTATCGCCACCGCTGGCAGTGCATTCCACTCAGCCACCACTCTGTATGTAACGAACCTACATCTGAATTCTCCCCTTAACCATCAACTAATCACCCGAAAATTATACCCCCTTGTAATGACTATTTATATGAGGGTTAAAAAAATCTCTCTCTATTGACTCTATCTATGACTCTCATCACCTTGTTCAACTCTACCAAGTCACCCCTCATCCTTCTTCACTCCAATGAGAAAAGCCTTCGCTCCCTCAACCTTTCTTCATAAGACATGCCCTCCAGTACAGGCAGCAACCTGGTAAATCTCCTCTTCACCCTCTCTAAAACTTCCACATCCTTCCTGCAATGAAGGGACCAAATCTGAACACAATATTCCAAGTGGGGTCGAACTAGGTCTCTATAGGGCTGCAGCATAACCTCACAGCTTTAAAACTCAATCCCCAAACTAATGAAATCCCACACAATATATTGCTTCTTAACAAGCCAATCAGCTTGGGTGGCTACTTTGAGAGATGTATGGACTTGGAACCCAAGATCCCTCTTTCCTCCACACTGCTAAAGATCCTGCCTTTAACTCTGTATTCTGCATTCAAATTCAATCTTCAAAATGAATGACTTCACACTTTTCCCAGATTGAACTCCATCTGCCATTTCTCAGTCCAACTCTGCATCCTGTCAATGTTCTGTTGCAACCTACAACAGCCCTCCACACGATCAACCACTCCACCAACCTTTGTGTCATTGGGAAACTTACTAACCCCTCTTTTAATCACACGTCCAAGTCATTCCTAAACTCACAAACAGCAGAGGTCCTGTAACCTCTCCCTGCAGAAAACCACTGGTCACTGAGCACCAGGATGAATGCTTTCCATCTATCATCACCCTCTGTCTTCTGTGGGCCAGTAATCCTGTATCCAGACAGACAGGTTTCCCTGTACCCCATGCCTCTATACTTTCTGAATGAGCCATAAAGATGTTTTGTCACATTCTCTAAAGATTCAATAAGACTTGTAAGGCATGTCCTGCCCCTTACAAATCCATACTGACTATCTCTAATCAAACTATGGTTTTCCAAGGAATAATAAATCCTGTCTCCCAGAGACCTCTCCAATAATCTGCATACCACAGACATAAGACTGACAGGTGTGCAATTCCCAGGATATTCCCTTTCCTGAACAAGGGAATAATATTTTCCTGCCTCCAATCATCTGGTCTGACTCCAGTGGACAGTGAGGCTGCAAAGGTCATCACCAGGTGCTCAGTAATCCACTCCCTCGGTTCCTGTAGTAACTTTCGACGCATCCAGTCTGGTTCAGCGACTTATCTGTCCTTATCTTTTACAAAATTCTCAGCACATCCTCCTTCTTAACATCCACCTGTTCACGTACATTAGCCTGATTCACGCTGTCCTCACAAACGACAAGACCCTTCTCAGCAGTGAATACTGAGGCATAGTATTCATTAAGGACCTCCCCTACCTCCTGTGACTCCAGGCACAAGTTCCTTTCACTATCCCTGACCGGCCCTATCCTCACTCTGGCCTTGCTCTTGTTCCTCGCATAAATGGAGAATGCCTCACGGTTTTCCTTAATCCTTCCCAACAATGCTTTTTCATGCACCCTTCTAGTTGCCCTAAGTCCATCTCTTGGTTCTTTCCTGGTACCTTCAGAGAATCCCTACTGTGTGGAAACGGGCCATTTGGCCCAACACCTCCATATCAACCCTCCAAACAATATCCAACCCAGCCCCATTCCCCCACCCTATTACTCTCCATTTGCACTGACTAATGCACCAGACCTACCCATCCCTAAACACTATGGGTAATTTAGCAAGGCTAAGCCACCAAACTGGCACATCTTTGGGCTGTGGGGGGGAAACCGGAGCACCTGGAGGAAACCCACAGGGAGAATGCGCAAACTCCCCACAGACAGTCGCCTAAGGCTGTAATCGAAATGGAGTCCGTGGTGCTATGAGGTAGCAGTGCTAACCACTGAGACACCGTGCCATCCAATGTAACTCTCTGGAACCCTGTCTGATCCTTGCTTCCTCGACCTTAAGTAAGCTTCCTTCTTCCTCTTGATTAGATGCTAAAGTCCATGTAGACAACGTTGACTGCTCTGCCTTCATCTATCTTTGGCCACCTCCTCGAAGAGTCAATCCTGTTTGGGAAACGTGGTTTTCCACTCACAAAGCCATGCTGACCATCTCGAATCAGCCCTTGCCTTTGTAAATGTAAGGAGGTCCTTTCCCTCAGAATCTCCTCCAACAACTTCCCCATCACTGGGCTCACTGAGCTGTAATTTCCTGGCTTTTCCCTGCAGTCCTTCAGTGATGGGACAGCGTTAGCCAACCTCCAGACTTCCAACATCTATCTGTGCCTGTTGATAATATACATATCTCTGTAAGGGATACTGCAATCTCTTCCCTAGCTTCCCACAATATTCTAGGATCGACCTAATGAGCTACTGAGGACTGATCTACCTTTATTTGTTTTAAGATTCCAGCACTTTCTCTTCTCTGTTGAGGATTCTTTCCAAGACATCACTATTTATTTCCCCACGTTCCCGAGCTTCCATGTCTTTCTCCACAGTAAATACTGACAACACTATTTTGTCTAATATCTCACCCATCTCCTCTGGTTCCACACATGGGTGACATTATTGATCTTTAAGGGGCCCTATTCTCTCCCAAGTTACTCTTTCGCCCTTATTGAAACTTTCATAAAGGCTTCTGATAATTCAAATACACCATATCCCCTATACCAGTACACCCCTCGTACACCCTTACAATTCTGCCATTTATATTCACACCAACAAATTCAATCCAACAGGCTCGTTGCTGTATCAGTCGGCATGGAGACCACTGTCACACACAGTTACTGTATTGCCCTTGCCATAAGTACATTCAGTGTCCCGACTGTCACTATATTGACATTCCCATCACTGTTTGGAGCCTACAAAAGAATTCCTGATAGAGGTTGCTGCTACTTGCTTATTCTCAGCTCTACTTTTCATATTCAGATCTACATGACTGTCTCATTAATGCATTAACCTCATGCTTCCTTCATAACGTGTTGGCTTTTTGCCTAGTCTGCCTATTGGGACTAGATTGGGTTGGGATAGCTGCACAGCGTGGATGGGTTGGACCGAAGGGTCGGTTTCCATGCTGCGCATCTCTCAGACTCTATGACTCTATCCCAACAACCCTTCAGTATTCACTTCCCAGCGATGGTCATTCTGCAGCTTCATTTCCAGAATGACAGTTCCATCATATCTGTTCACTGACATTCCATCTTCCTTATGGCGAATACAGGGAGTCATTCCTCAATAGTGGGGGGTTGAACAGAAGAGTAGAGTTTACAGAGATAGGGAGGCTTACGGGGGCTCAAGCATGTTAAGAGTTATACAGAGTTACATCTGTTCAAGAATGTCAGTGGGACAAAGGGATTTGGGGATTGAAGGAATTTACAGAGATCGAGGGAGCTGGATTAGATTCTGGAGATAGGGATGGAGATAGGAAGAGGCAGGCAGACTGAGAAGCACAGACAGGGGGCTGTTTCATCTCGGAGATTATTGTGTATACTAACAGAGATATGGAAGGTTGTCTTGACTGAAGACATTTACAGATATAAGAAGGCTTCTGGGCTCTGGAGGCTACATAGATAGGAAGGCAATGGAGAATGCCAGGTTACTGGGATGGAGACAGTTACACAAATGGGGAGCGTTGCACAAACTGAAAGAGGTTCCTATGGTCGGGAGGGGTATGGTGTCGGGAATGAGGGTGAAATTTAACAAGATAAAGATCAAAGAATTGGAGAAGGATAAGGAGATTACAAATTTTTCACAGCTAAGGAAGGGTTGTAGGAGCTGGAGAAGGTTACATAGGTAGGTACCGATGGGGTGGTTAAAGACAAATACATGGAGGGTGGTATTGGTGGGAGAAGCTTACAGGGATAGACAGGCCTGTTAGGGTTTACAGGGATGAAGGAATTTAGTATCTACTGCAGAAGGTTAGGGATTAGGGTGTTAGGGACTGGAGAACCTGACAGAGACAGAGACAAAGACACATAGAATGATGCGGCATAGAGGAGATTCCAAACAGAGGAAGCATTATCGGGACTGGAGAATATTACAGAGATCACTAAAACAGCATAGGCCAGGATTGATGCCTGCGATCCCCTGTGCTGTCGCATTGAGGACCAGTACAGAAGAGATGAAAGCAGGACCCTCACAAGATGGTGGGAATGAAGCCTAGAATGTTGTTGTTCCTTACCCAGCTCTGTATCTATGTCCGGTCTTCCAAGTCTGAATATA
The DNA here is from genome assembly GCF_047496795.1 of Chiloscyllium punctatum. Classification (NCBI taxonomy): domain Eukaryota; kingdom Metazoa; phylum Chordata; class Chondrichthyes; order Orectolobiformes; family Hemiscylliidae; genus Chiloscyllium; species Chiloscyllium punctatum. The sequence continues at coordinate 509,949 of NW_027309867.1, forward strand.
GAAGTCTACTACCTCCACCCTGTGCTGTTTACTGTGAGCGATCTTAACAACTGCAGGAATTACTGAAGGTACCAGATCTCCTTCTCCATCTCTCTCTGGCTGACCAACCAGTTTCAATGAGGTGATGGATGAGACAGGAGTTAGGAACATCCTGATGACCTGCATGAGACAGAAATAGACAGAATGGGAAATTAGACTGATGCAATGAGGAGAACACATGCAGAGTGGCGCTGAGTGCAGCAGAGATCTCGATAATCCCAGTCTCCATCCCTTGCCTGTGCTGCTGCATCTCTCTGGAATGGACAATTCTGTTGACTCAGGATCTCAGACCATCTGTAAGAGGGAGAAATGCTGACAGAGGCAGTAAATAGACCCACACAGCGAGGGATACCAGATGGAGAGATACTGAGTGATAGCACATTATTAGACAGTGCATTAACAGGGAATTATTTGAATTTGTAACAAACACACTGGGATAATTGTGAGGGGATTCAACCTTCCGATCTCATCATCTCTTTGGCAGTGGCTCACAGATGAGGCTGACTCTCTCCCACTCTCAGTGGGGATGGGGGAGTCTGGAGTTGGCTGTGCAGACCGATGTGGCCTTCCACAGACTCTGTTACACTTGAGGCAGAAGGTGGACATGGAAAGGGGGTGGGTGGGGTGGAGGTGTGACAGCGCGCTCCTTGTGCTGTTTTCTCCTGGATTCCCGTTTTCCCCACAGAAAGTCTCGAGGTGCTCAACACCTTCCCAATGCTCTTTCCCCACTTCAGACGGTCTTGGCCGATTTGATTAAGAGATGAAAAAGAACCGATCAATTCTGAAGTAACTAACATTTAGAAATGTGGAGGAGTGCAGTAGGAAGAGGAAACATTGTCAGTGTTTAATCAGAGTAGTGGAACAGGGAGGATTGAAGGTGTTGGAGGTGGTGAGAGTGTTACAGAGAGGGGCAAAGGCCTGAACAACATTACAAAGCCAGTACGGATTGCTGTAGCTAGAGCTGTTTGCAAAGGTAGGGATAGACATATGTATTTTTTCATTGATTCATTCACGGCATGAGGATGTCACCGGTTGGACCAGCATACATTGCCCTCCTGCTAATTGCCCAGAGGCAGCTCAGAGTCAGCCATATTGCTGTGTGACTGGAGTCACATGTGAGCCAGACCAGGTAAGAATGTCAGATATCCCTCACTAAAGGACATACGTGAACAAGTTGATTTTTACCAGATAATCAACAATGTTTATACAGAGGCCTCACTAATGTCCTGTACAGATACACCATGACATCCCAACTCCTACTCTCAATGCTCTGCCCAATGAAGGGTAACCCTCCCAAACACCTGCTTCACCAGCCTGTCTACCTGTGACGCTACTTTCAAAAAACTGTGTACCTGCGTCCCTGGGTCACTGATTGACAACAGTACCCAGGGCCCAAACATTAATTGTACAAGTCCAGCCTGGTCTGCTTTACCACAATACAACTTCTTGGATTTCTCCACCTGTTATTCCTAACCTCACTGGTCCAGCAGTAGTGTTGATCCCATTGTACTCTTCGATAACCCTCTTCACTGTCCACATTATCACCAATTTCAGTCTCACTCACAAACTTGCTAACCATGACTCCTGTACTATCAGCCAAACTGTTTATACAAATGATGCACAACAGTGACCTAGCACCGAACCCTATAGTACGCCGTTGGTCACAGGCCTGCAGTTTGAGTGGCAACCCTCTATGAACATGCTCTGTCTCCTACCGTCAATCCTGTTTTGTATCCAATTAGTGAGCGCTCCCTGGTTATGTGTGATCTAAACTTACGATCCAGTCTGCCATGCAGAACCTTGTCAAAGGCCTTGATAACCTTCATGTGGACATCGTGTACTGCTCTGCTTTGACGTCTCACTTGTCTACCTCCACACTCAGGTTTGAGGCATGATTCCCCGTGCACAAAGCCATGCTGATGATCATTAATCTGTCCTTACCTTTCCAAATGCACGATGATCGTTTCTCTCAGAATCTCGTCCAACACCTTATCACCCTGCCATCAGTCTCACTGGTCCGTAGTAGCTGTCGATGCAACAAATATCTCTGGAAGGGGCCCTGTAATTTCTTCCCTCGCTTCTCACAAGGCGCTGGGATACATCTGACCATGTCCCAAGGTTTTATCTAACTTATTGCATTTTAAGACATCCAGCACCTCCTGTTCTCCAATGTGCACTCTTTTCAAGACATCACTATGTATTTTCCCAAGTTTCCGAGCTTCCATGTCTTTCACCACAGTAAATCCAAAAACAAAATATGTGTTCAGTATCTCACCCATCAGCAGTGATTCCACACAGACAGCCTCATTGACCTTTCAGGGGCCCTATTCTCTCACGAGCTAAGATTTGCCCCTGTGAAAACTTGTCAAAATGCTTCTGAAATTTCAAATATCCCTCTACCGCAACTAGCCTCCCCCAACCTTATCTATTCTGCATTTATGGTCACACCAAAATATAGAATCCAAAAGATTTAAAAATATTCCACTTTTATAAAATCATACAGCTCCCTTTGTTTCTAAACATCCAGTTATCAATTATTGTCATATCCTTTTAAACACATTCCAGCACGTTCCCGACTTACTGTCAGACTAACAAGGTTTGGTTTCAGACTGACTGCACAAAGGATTTTGGGAATCGTTGTGTATCAATCTGAAACAGGTAGCTTACAGGATCAGCAGGTCATAGAGAAGGCAAATCAAATGTTGTCATTTATTACAAAGGGAATGGAGTCTAAAAATAGGGGGGTCTTGCTAAAACGATGCAAGGTACAAGTCAGACCACACCTAGATTATAATGAATAGTATGTGTGCCCTAAGGAAAGACATTCTTGTGTTGGAGGCAGGCCAGGGAAGGTTCACTCGGCTGATTCTGGAGATGGGGGATTTTCCAATGTGAAGAGGTGGAGTAGATTGCCCTTGAACCGAATGGGATTTTGAAGAATGGGAAAGAAATTGAATGAAACATCCAGGACTCTGAGGGGCTTTGATAGGGTAGATGCCGTGAAGTTAGAAACTAGAACAGTACAGCAGAGTAATAGGCCCTTCGGCCCACCATGGCTGTGCTGACAATGATGCTATTCTAAATAATCCCATCTGCCTGCACATGGGCGATATCCCTCTATTCTCTGCCTGTTCATGTTTCTGTCTACATGCCCTTCAAAACTTTGCTCTTATTTCCACCTCTCCCACCTCCTGAGCAGCTTCCACCCTCTCGGTAAAGACAACTGGTCTCATTCATCTCACTTAAAACTTCTCACTCTCACCTTAAACCGATGCGCCCTAATATTTGATATTTCTACATTGGAAGAAGGATTCCAATTATCTACACTATTCACGTCTCTCCTAATGCTATATACCTGTACCAGGTCACCCCTCAGTCTCCGATACTCACGCAAAACAATCCAACTGCGTCCAACCTCCTAACAGTAAACACATTCTCATCCAGGCAACATTCTGCCAACCCTCTGTTGCACGCTCCCCAAAGCCTCCACACCCTTCCTATGGTGTGTCGATGAGAACGACAAGCAACCTTCCAAACATGGCCGACTGAAGTTTCATTCAGTCACAACATGACATGCAAACATCTGTACTCAATACTGTGACCAATGAAGGGAAACCTACCATACTCCTCCTTTATCACCACATCCTGTTGTGTTGTTATTTTGAGGGAGCTGTGGATTTGCTTCCAATGTCTCTCTGTTTATCAATGTTTCCAACTAGTCAATTAGTGTACTACTCTCTTCCATTTGGCTTCATAAATGCATCACTTCACACCTGTCCCGATGTAATTCAATTTGCCACATCTCTGCCCAGCGTTCCAGCTGATCTACATACTACTGCAACCTTTAACACTCTTCCTCACTATCCACAATTCCCTTAACTATCCCTAATCATTACATGCCTTTCCAAATGTCGTCCGCAAAATTACCACTCAAACTGCTGACCTTTTCATCTGAATCACAGATATAAATTACACACAGACATCGCAGCACCGATCCTTGTGAAACAGCATTGGCCACAGACGTCCAATCAGAAATTGACCACTCCACATACCTCTGTCTACTATCACCAAGAAAATATTGCAACCAACTTAACAACGAGCATGGATTGTGATTTGATCTTCCAGATCCCCCTTGCTATTTGGAAGCTGTCCATTCAAAATGACTCGATATTTTGATTCCCAGATTAAATTGGCTCTCTCACTAATGCACTGACTGCATTCTTTCTTCACAACAAAACAGGACCTTGTTTGGTTTTTTGCTGATCCTGCCTAAATCCCTACGACCCCTCAATAATCACATCCCAGCCACGGTCATTCTGCAGCCACCCCTCCACAATAACAGTTCGATCATATCTGTTCCCTTCAGTTAATGCTGTCATTCCATCTGCCTTGTTGCAAATGCATGGCACGTGTCACCGAGAGAGGGCCTTTGAGGGATGGATAGAGGCCACAGAGTGGGAGAGAAGTTTGAGGGCGCGACAATGTCGCAGGGTTAAACATAGTTACAGTTGCTACAGAATGTTCGCAGGAGAAAACATTTTATTGCTTGGAGGAAGTTAGAGAGATAAAGCGTCTTTGATGATATTCCAGAGAGAGGGATGTGTATAGGGTTGTGGATTGTTACATGGACTATGTTGATCAGGGCGTAGGAACATTCACAGGATTCCAGGATGTCGTACATTTAACAACAGGTGTGGGATCTGGAGAATATCACAGTGAGAGGGAGGATGGTATGGACTGGAGAATATTACAGGGAAAGGGAGGGTGGTCTGGACTGCAGAATGTTGCAAACACATGGAAGATGATATAGACTGGATAATGTTGCACGGATAGGGAGGAAGTTGTAGACTGGATAAAGTTAGAAGGAGAGATGAGTTTATGCACTGGAAGGTATGTCAGAGAGAGAGTGGTGTACATGCTGCAAGTTACGACAGGGATAGGGAAGCTTATAGATACTGGAGGAGAGAGTCGTAGAGAAGCTTGTAAGAGACCAGATTCACTTATGAGCTAGGATGTACTGCAGTGAGCGGAGCCTTTTGCAGATATAAACGAGAATACAATGGCCACAAAGCAATCACACCAATACATAGGAATATAGAAACTGAAGGATGTGAAGAGATTACACAGACTAGGAGTGTTGTATGCAGTGGAGGAGATTAAACTGATAGGGGTGGTTTAAGAGACACAACAATGTTAGGAAATAATGGGAGTTGCAAAGGTAAGAGCAGGTTTCAACAATTCGGAGGATATAGACCTGAAGGAGCTTTGACAGATAGCGATGGTACGGTAAAGGGAATTGTAGTGGCTTCCCTTTCATAAGCAATCCATAAGGACTTAAAACAGCCTGTTTGACATGTGCATTATCTCTCGACCATTCATCAGACAGCGCTGCAAATATTTCACTGGCTCTGCCTACCAGCTTAGACTGAACTAGCATTACCCAGAAGACCTCGGGCCACTCTACCCGTCTATGCAATTTTTCAAATGAAATACAGAGTTCCTTGACAGTAGAGTCACAGGTAGTTAGGATAGCGAAGGCAGCGCTTGGTATACATTCATTTATTGGTCAGAGTATTGAGTACAGGAGTTGGGAGGTCATGTTGCGGCTGTACAGGGCAGTGGTGAGGTCACTTTTGGAATACTGCATGCAACTCTATTCTACTTCATATCGGAAGGATGTTATGAAACTTGAAAGAGTTCAGAAAAGATTTACAAGAATGTTGCCAGGGCTGAGCTGTAGGGAGAGTTTGAACAGGTGATGGTTGTTTTTCCTGGAGTGTCGGAGGCTGAGGGTGACCTTATAGAGATTTATAAAATCAAGAGGGGCATGGATAGGGTAAATAGACAAAGTCTTTCTCCTGGGGTATGTGTTTCCAGAATTATAGGGCGAGGTTTAGGGTTAGAATAGAAGGATATATAAGAGAACTAAGGGGCAACTTTTTCACGTAGAGGATAGTGTATGTACGGAAGAGGTGCCAGAGGAAGTTGTGGAAGCTAGTACAATTGCAACAGTTAAAAGGCACCTGGATGGGTATCTGAATAGGAAGGGTTCAGAGGGAGATGGGCCGGGTGCTAGCAGGTGGGACTACATTGGGTTGGGGTATCTGATCTACAGGATGAGACCATGAATGGGTTGTGGAACCTGGAGGATGTTATGATTTGAACCACCTGTAATTTTTGATTGGATCTTTCAGCCAATCTTACAGATGGTACAATTGCAACATTTAAGAAGCATTTGGATGGATATATGAATAGAAAGGGTTTGGAGGGAGATAGGCCAGGTACTGGCAGGTGGGACTAGATTGGGTTGGAATATCCTGCCGCCATGGCTGGTTTGGAATGAAGGGTCTGTTTCTATGCTGTACATCTCTATGACTGTAAGATTGGCTGAATGGTCCAATCAAAAATTACCTGTGGTTCAAATCATAATATCCTCCAGGTTCCACAAGCCATCCCCTGTCCCATCCTGCAGGTTCAATGAATCCCGGAACTTCTAACCTTCTGCAAGTCCCACGTCCCTTCCGACATTTGTACCATCCTCCAGGTTCTGCAGTCCTTCATACCTCGTAACATGGCCCAGACTCTCCAACTCCTCCTTCCTCTGCAATGTTCCCCAGAAGGGCACTGGAGGATGGTGTGGGTTACAGAGATATGGAGGGACATCAGGACGGGAGGATTTTGCAGACATTAGGAATATATGGACTTGAGGAGGTTTCACAGTTTATGAATGTTGTAGGGACTGGAGGAAATTGCAAAGATAGGGATAGTTTTAGATTGGAGGATTCTGCAGAAAACCTTTACGTGGTTAAAGGCAGGATTCTTAGCAGCGTGCAGGAACAAAGGGATCCTGTGTCCCTCAGGTTCCCACCCAAGTTGACAGGCTGTTAAGAAGGCGGATGGTGTGTTGGCTTTCATTAGCAGGGGGATTGAATTTAAGAGATGTGAGATTTTGCTGCAGCTCTCCAGAACCCCAGTTAGACCACACTTCGAATATTGTGAACAGTTCTGTTCGCTTCATTATAGGGAGGACGTGGAAGCTTTAAAGACAGTGCAGAGGAGATTGAGCAGGATGCTACCTGGACGGGAGGGCATGCCCATAGAAGGGAGGTTGTGGAAGCTAGGGCTTTTCTGATCACAGCGAAGGAGGAATGAATGGTGACGTGATAGAGGTTTACAAGGGAATGAGAGGCATAGATAGAGAGGATAACTAGAGACTACTTCCCATGGCGAAATGGCTATCACAAGGGGACATAAGTTTAAGGCAATTGGCGGAAGGTTTAGCTCAGATATCAGAGGGATATGGGCCAGGTGCTGGCAGGTAGGACTAGATTGAGTTGGGATATCCTGTCGGCATGGATGGGACTGGTATGTTATTTACACAGAGTGTAGTGGGTGCGTGGAATAGACTGCCAGCCATGGTAATAGATTCAGACACATTACAGACATCTAAGCAACTCTTGGATACGCACATCAATGATAGTAAAATGTAAGGTATGTAGGTTCGTTTCATCTTCAGAGTAGGATAAAAGGTCAGCACAATATTGAGGGCGGAAGGACTTGTACTGGAATGTGGTATTCCATGCTTTAAATAGCAAGGGTTATGATGGCAGCAAGAGGTTTCGGGAAGCGGGAGAGGATGCGATCTGAATGAAGTGACACAAATAGGAGGCGTTGCTAAAGGTGTATGAGGTAACAGAGACAGCAATGCTCTGATCTGGAGCAGATGACCAGACTGGGAGAATTGTGGGGACTGGAGGGGCTTTCACAGGGAGGGAGGAGCATAGAGCTACAGGAGGTTACAGAAATGTGGAGAGCTGTCGGGCCGACAGGAGGACATGGAGATGGGAAGGTTGGGAGGAATGGAGCAGTTTACAGGGATAAGGATGTTGGTAGGATGGGGTGTTTTACACAGACAGGAATGTTTCAGGTGAATGGAGCTGGGTACAGAGATAAAGTGGGTTGTACAGATTGGAAAAACAAATAGACGTATGGAGGGTAGTCATCACTGAAGATGTTTATAGACACAGGAAGGCTTAGGTGCTGCAGGTTATTTAGATAAAGGGGGTGTGGAGTCAGACAGATTCTCCAAGTGACAAAGACAGCAATTTTGGTTGGAGACAGTTTCACAGATTAGGGAGCGTTAGTAACCTCCTCCAGTTTGGTCAGAGTGGGAAGGGTTGGAGGGGAGGGTGATGTTTACACATGGAAGAGCTGGAGAAGATTGTGGAAATGAGTAGATGGATGGAGACACTGGAGGAGCTTACATTGACAGGGTGGGTGCTGGCAATGAAAAGATATCACATAGATAGAGGGTCTTGGAGGAACTGTATTGAAAGAGTCACAGGCATTAGAATGACTTCTGCAGATTGGGAGTATTACAGGGACTGAGAGGATTGTAGGGTCTCCACAGATTGATCGTGTCTTTAAGAATATATAGATACGAAATTCTTAAACCCAATGTATGCAGTCTTCATTTCAAGACCAGAGCCTTATTATCCCTCACCAGCCAAGGATCCCTAACCCTGACAGCTTTTCCCTTTATCCCAATGGGGCGGACTGGTCCTGGATTCTTCAAATCACACTTTGAAAAGCCTCCCATTTGCCAGTTGTTCCTTTTCCTTCAAACGGACTCACCCAATCGATTGGAATCATAATGTGGAGGTGCTGGTGTCGGACTGGGGGTGTACTAAGTTAAAAATCACCCGACACTCGGTTCCAGTCCAACCGGTTTATTTGAAAGGACTAGCTTTCAGAGCACTGCTTCTTCATCAGGTGGTTGTGGAGCACAATCCTAAGGTACAGAATTTATAGCAACAGGATGGCAGTGTCATAGAACATAATATCAAAAAAAATTAGTTTAAGCCTTTCATCTGTTACAGTGATCACCAGCGCTTCCAAAGCGAGTTGGATTATAACTGGGCGTTGTGCAATTTTAATTTCACAGCATTGACGCTGGCCAGATCCTGCAGAATGGCCCCAAACCTGGCCCTGTTCCAGTATTCCTCTTCAATCTGTGGAGCTGCTGATCTTTTTCCATAACTATGTTAAAACGAAGACAGTTGTGGGCACTGGACCCAAAGTGCTCTCTGAATGACACTTCAGTCACTTGCCCGACCTCGTTTTCTGAGGGGAGGTCCACTGTTGCACCTGCCTGAGTAGAGTAGGGCCCTCTGCATATTGATTTAGGAACCTTCCTTGGACACCTTTGAAAAATTGCTCTCCGTCCAGGTCTTTTTATACTCTAGGTGGCCCAGTCAATACAGGGAATATTAAAATCTCCAGCCTGCACTCCTCTATTATTCCTATAGTTATCTGCAATCTCTCTATACATCTGCTCCTTTGGTATCTGTTGGGTCTACAACAGTCTACAATACAGTCCCAACAAAGTGACCACCCCCCTTCTTCTTTCTAACTTCTAACTATGTGGAATTTTAAATGAATATATGTTTTAATAATTGGAATTAACAATCCATAAATAAGTATTGATAAAAATCCAAACACAGAGAAAGACAACAGTTCACTCTCATGTGGTCTGCAGGACATCCCCACAGCAAAGTGTTTGCTTCTCAATGACCCTGTGAAATGGGCGAGCCAGCTGCTTCGCTCAAGGGCAGCAAGGGATGGGCAATAAAGGCTAGTCAGACAGAGACACCCACTTCCCATACCTGATTTTTAAAAAAATCCATTCAGATTGGTCCCAGCACAGTTCCAGTGGAACAATGTCCTGGCCAATCACATTGGTAGATTTATGGACAGGGCTTTAAACTGACAGAGAGGATGCAGGGACATGCTTCAGGTGAAAGGAGCTTTCCAAATCCAAAGAGAAAACATGAAGCATCAGAGCAGCGTGGGAATGTGACTGAAGACAACAGAAAGGAACAGGATGGGACAAAGTTTAACTAAAACTGTCGATCAGCAAATCCATTTGTGACAGGAAATTGTGGGAACGAGTAACTTATGTTTTTTATTAATGGACAAAGTCTCTGCACAAGGTAGATGGATTTGTGACACAGAGATAAAAGAGATTTAGACACCAGAGAGATGTGGTTACAGGGCGAACAAAAGGTGGAATGTAAATATTCAATGGTTCACAACCTTGTGCAAATTCAGGCAAAATGGACGATGCTAACAATAATGGGTAAGAAAGGCATGACAGAGAAAGCATTTGGCATCAGATCATGAAGTAGAGTCAGTCTGAATGTAAACTCTGGCTCCTACTTGCCAAGGACACAAGCAGCAGAACAGTTTTCGACCACCCACCGAACAGCATTTCATGGCTCATCACTGCAATAAACAGGAATTCATTGGAATGTTTAATACAGGCATGGTGAACACTGAGTGAAACGTCAATATTCGCAAAGGCTGGGACAATCACACTGACAACAGTGATTTTGGAAGAGGAGTTCAGAGAATTTTTTTCAGTGTTTCTTAGAATAACACATTGTGCAACTGGCGAGGGACGTAACTGTCTCAGAGCGACTGTTGTGCGATAAAACTTCGTGAATGAGTAATGTCACCTGGAGAGATCCTCTGGGAAATTGTGATAAAGTGCAGTTTAAAGAAATGTAAAGTTTTAAAGTGAATCACAGAAAGGACAAGCTACAACTAGAAACAAAAATAGCCAATTACATGAGTTTGAGAGGAGAACTGACCAAGATAAACAGGCTAAACAGACTGAAACATGTGCCTGTAAATGAACAGTGGAAAACATTTGAAGGAACAGTGTAAAATACTCAACAAGAGGACATTCCACTGAAACAGACAAAAACTCAGCAAGAAATCCCCACCGGTCCCTCACTCAGGACAAAATTGATCATATTAGATTATGAGGCTGAGAAGATCACCACAAAGTACAAAAAATCCTGAAGTGAGAGAGAGTTTTAGAGTAAGTTTTAAAGGGATTGCAATGGGTCTGCTCGCAGGAGGAGGGCAATGGGAAGGAGAATCGTTGTCAGGGTTTATTGACACGATACGAACAGGGAGAGGTGAAGGTGCTGGAGGTGGTGAGAGAGTTACAGAGAGTGGTCAGGGCCCGAACGGTGTTACAAAGCCAGGACGAATTGCTGCAGCTGGAGGGGTTTGCAGAGGTAGGAAGGGACATATGTATTTTTATTTATTCATACATGGGATGTGAGTGTCACTGCTTGGACCAGCATTCTTTGACCCCATGCAAATTACCCAGAGATTGTTGGGGCCCTGGTGGATTAATATAATACTTTGCTGGACACAGGTGAAGTGCTGAATGACTGGAGGATCACTAATGTGGTTCCTTTGTTCAAGAAGGGCAGCAGTGAGAGGCCAGGTAATTACAGAGCAGATAGTCTGAAAGCAGGGGGGAGGGAAATTATTGGAAACAATTGTGAGGATGAATCAACACTTGCAAAGGTAAGAATCAACTCGGTTTAGTCATCACGGATTTGGCAGAGGGAGATACTGTCTGAGGAATTCAGTTCAGTTTTTTTAAAATGTTGCTTAAGTATATTGATGAAGGCAGTGCAGATGATGTGGTTTACATGGACTTGAATAAGTCCTTAAACAAGATCCAACATGGAAGGCTGGTCCAAAAGGACTGGGTTCCAAGGCAAGTTGGCAGATTGCATGTAAAATTGGTGGATAGAATATTTTCACCACCGGATGTACCACAGAGATCTGTGCAGGAACCATTGAACATTAATAACACGGATGTGAAAGCAGAAGGTATCATTAGTCGGTTTGCAGGTGACATGAAAAGTGAGGGCGTTGTTCACAGTGAGGAGGATGGTCTCTGTCTGCAGTCCGATGTCGATTGGATGATAATCTAAGCAGAGTTTAGTTCTGATCGAAGTGAGGTAATACTCTGTGGGAGGTACGATAAGCGAAGGATAGACGTAATAAACGGTAGGTCCTTGCGGAGTACTGAGGAATACAGGGACCTTGGTGGACAAGTCCATAGATCCCTGAAGGTGTCAGCACAGGGAGACAGGGTGGGAAAGGCACCTCAACTGGGAGCGGGAGAGGGACCCATATCCTGGTGGGGTGAATTGCTAGAGCTGCTTGAGAGGATATAATCTGGTCTGGCAGGGTGTTGGACCTTAAATAGACGTAAGGCCAGAAAGAAGATTGAGGCTGGTACACAAGTTAAAGACAGCAATTTCAGCAGACAAGGCAGGCAAGAACATAGCAGGGAATGGGGGAAAACTGATGATTAAACTGCATTTATTTCAATGCAAGGGCCTGACAGCTAAGGAAGATGAACTCAGGACATGGATTGGAACATGGGACTGGGATATTATAGTTATTACAGAAACACAGCTGAGAGAGGGGCAGGACTGGCAGTTCATTGCTTCAAGGTAGAGATGCTACAGGAAGGGGAGGCAAGAGAGAACGTGTGGTGGTGGGTTTTGATTGCATGAATCATCACAGCAGTACTTAGGGAGGATATTCCTGTGGGATCGCCCAGTGAAGCTATGTTAGTGGAACAGAGAAATAAGAATGGGTCATCACTTTGATACGATCGGACTGCTGACCCCGAATAATCTGTGGCAGACTGAGGAACAAATATGTCAGGACATCTTAAATATCAACCAGAATAATAGGGCTGTTATGGTAGGGTTTTTGAACTTTCCAAACCTAGACTGGGACTGCCAGTGTTCAGTGTTTGCAAGGGAGGAATTTGGTAATTGTGTTCCAGAAAACTCCCAATCAATATGTAAATGGCCTGAAAAGAGAAAGGGGCAAAACCTGACCTCCACTTGGGAATTAAGGTAGGAAAAGGGACTGAGATGTGAGTGGGAAAGCATTTTGCCAAAGGGACCACAGTTCTAGTAGTTTGAAAAGAGCTTTGGAAAAGGACAGGCCTGGTCCACAAGTGCAAGTTATAAAATGGAGCCTGACCAATCTTGATTGTATTAGCCAGGAACTTTCAAAATGTGATTGGGGATGGGAATTATTTACAGGGAAATTGAAGTTTGGCAAGTGAGAATATTTTAAAAGTGAGATAAACTGTTCGATCAGCGCCAGCATGTTCCTGTTTGTGTGCAGGTCAATGCTGACAGCATTCGGAAACACTGGCTGTCTATTGAGTGTCTGGTCAAGGAAAAGGGAGCACGTGTCAGGTATAGCCAGCTGGATCAAGGGAATCCCTGAGGATATACAGGGGCTGTAGGAATACCTTTGAGTAGAAAACAGGAATGGAGAATGGCTAAATGAAATAGCTTCAGCAGAGAAGGAAAGGGGAATCCAAAAGTGATTGTATCTGTATATTAAGAGTGCATAAGTAACTCGGGACAAAATAGTGTCCATTAAAGATCAATGAGGCCATCGATGTTTGGAACTGCAGGATATTTGCTAAGATCCTAAACATTTTTTCACTCCAGAACTTACTGTGGAGAAAGACTGGGGAACTCAGGGAACAAGAATAATATGTTAGACCACAATTGGAGTTCTCTGCAATTCTCTGCTACAGGAAGGATGTCACGAAACTTGAAAGGGCTCAGGAAAGATTAACAAGATTTTGCCCGGGTTGTTGCTGAATAAGCTGGGGTTACTGTCACTGAAGAATCGGAGACTGAGGGGTGACCTGACAGAGGTTTATATGAACATGAAGGGCATGGATAGGGTAAACATTCAAGGCCTTTTCCCAGAAGTTGGTGAGTCCAAAACTAGAGGGCATAAGTTTAAGGTTAGAGGTGAATGGTTAACAGAGGGACTGAAGGAACAGCTTCTTCATACACATAGTGATGTGTGTATGGAATGAGCTGAGAGAGAAAGTAATGGAGACTGATACAATGACAACAGTTACAAGGTATCTGGATGGGCATCTGAATAGTAAGGGTGTAGACGTATATGGGCCAAATGCTGGAAAAGGGAATGGATTTATTTAGATCTTCTGGTAAGCCTGGACGAGTTGGGGACCGAAGTTTCTGTTTCTATGCTGTATATTTCTATGACTTGAAAAGAGTGCATGTTATAGAAGAGGTGGTGCTGGAGGTTTTAAAACACAAAGCTATGGCAAGTTCCAGAACCTGATTCAGTGTATCACAGGACATTGTGGGTTGCTGGGGAAGAAATTGTGGAGCCCGTAGCAAAGGTATTTGTACTACTAACAACCACGTGTGATGAAGTGCTTTTGCCCGAAACGTCGATTTCGAAGCTACTTGGATGCTGCCTGAACTGCTGTGCTCTTCCAGCACCACTAATCCAGAGCCACGTGTGATGGGCTGGCAGGCTGGAGGGTGGCATCATGGACAGTGAAGGAGGTTTTCTGAGATTACAAAGGGATCTTGATGAAGGGAGTGAATGGGCGGAAAAAACTCGAGATGGGATTCAATCTGAATAAATACGAGGTAATGCATTTTGTAAAATAAACAAGGGTAGAGCTTATACAATTAATGTTAAGGCCTCGGTTAGTGTTTTAGAGCAGAGGGACCTCCGGGTTCAGGTACATAATCCTTGAAGTTTGCATGCCTGACTATTGCTCAGTTCATTGAGTGGAGGATTTGGGACGTCATGTTGGGATTGTATAGACATTTGTGAGGCCTGTTCTGCAATACTCTGTCCAGTTCTGGTCGCCCAGTTAACAGGGAGGATATTATTAATCTGCAGGGCATTCAGAAGAGATTTACCAGGATATTGCTGGTATGGAAGGATTGAGTTCGGAAAAATGGCTGGAGAGGCTGAGTCTTAATTCAATGGAGCCTGGAGGTTGAGACATGATGCTATAAAGGTTTATGAAAACAAAAGTGATTTATAGATCAATTTAATGGTAGTTGCCTTTTCCTCAGGATGGGGGAGTCTCAAGAGGAGGGGCCACATTTTTAAGGTTAGAGGATAGAGATGATCAAAACAAAGATATGGGGCAATTTGCTACACAGAGGGTGGATTCAGTGTGGAATGAACTTCCTGAGAAAGGGGTTGATGTGGGTAAAATTACAACATTTAAAAGATATTTGGATAAACAGGTGAATAGGGAAGGGTTGGAGTGATATGGGCCGGCAACAGGCAGCTGGGAAGAGTTTAGTTTTAGATTATGGTGGGTATCAACTGAAGGGTCAGTTTCCATGCTGTTTGACTCTATGACAAGAATATGGTTTTATTCCATTATTGAAAAAAGGATCAGGGCTGGGTCCACTGAAGTGCATCATCTCCATAAACGATTTGGTTGAAAATATAGGAGTGATTGTGCAAAAGTTTATTGATGATCAAATGAATGGTGTAGTGGGCAGTAAATACGGTTATCAAAGGGGATACTGACCAACTGGGCCAGTGGACCAAGGAATGAAAGCTGGAGTTTAATTCAGGGGTTGGATTTTGTTAGGACAAACCATGGAGGACCAACACAGTTAATGGAAGGGCTCTGGCCAGGGTTGTTGAACAGAGAGAGAGAGAAAAAGAGAGACAGAGTGAGAGAGAGAGAGAGAGAGAGAGAGAGAAGGGGGTGCGAGTTACATTATTCCTCGGAAGTGGCATACCAGATGGAGAGGGTCGGGAAAGCGACATTTGGCACATTTGCCGACATTGGCCAGCACTTTGTTACATACGTTGGAGATATTTGTAACATTGTCCTAAATATTTCACTTGGGTAGAGGAGGCCACGGGGTGACCCTAAGAAAGGTGAATAACCAAGGGTAGGTGAGTCCAAAACTAGAGGGTATAAACGGGAGGTGAGAGAGCAAAGATTAAAGAGGGAGCTGAGGGGGAACATTATCCACAGAGGATGGTGCATAGATGGAACAGACTCCCTCAGGCACATTGGAGAAACAAGAACAATTACAGCATGGAAAAGACATTTGGGCAGGTACATGGAGAGGAGAAGGTTTGAAGAGATAAGGGCCAAATGCAGGCAAATGAGACTCGTTCAGTTTCGGTAACCTGGCCACCATTGAGGAGTTGGACCACAGGTTCTGTTTCCGTGCTGTATCACTCTGTATCCACATAAAGAGGATTAGTGTACCAAAATATGGCATGTTGTCGACACTGAAGCAAGTTACAGCGATGGGGATGGTAGTCTGGAATGCAGTACATTTCAAATATGTGGAGGGACTATCGGGGAAGGGAGGTGGTTACAGGGACAGGGACTATTGTATGAGTTAAAAATGACTGAAGACACTGGTGCACAAGCCATGCCACAGATATAGTGTTTCAGAGTCATGAGTCTTAGTACAGTGTTGGAGGGAGAACACAGAACAGAAAGATCCCAGGCAGCATTCCCAACCTCTCGTCGGAGGCCTACTCTCCCCTCTGTTGTACTGATGCTCGCTAAGACAGCACAGGACTGGATTGATAACTGTGAACTCCCGATGCTGACTCAGTGCAACATAAGTTAAAGTAGACGTGGTGATTGAGTCTGGGGTGTGTCTGTACTGTGCTCCCCATCCAGCACTGTATCTACGTCTTGTTAGCCAATGTTTGGAGCCCTCTCATTGCTCTCTGCTCTGTGCACTATGAGTGATCTTACCTCGCTGCAGGATTTATTGAAGGCTCCAGATCTCCCTTCCCTTTGTCTCTCTGGCTGACCAACCATTTTCAATGAGGCGATGGATGAGACACACAGCAGTTGGGATGTCTATTGAGTAAGCAACTTCCTGAGTACCTACAGTAGACAGAGAAAGAGACTGAATGGGAAATTAGACTGATGCCGTGAGGGTTACACAAGGAGAATGGAAATGAGCCCCACAGATATCTGGAAAATCCCAAACTCCATCCCTGGCCTGCGCTGTTGCGTCTCTCTGGAGTGCAGAATTCTGTTAGCTCAGGATCTGGAGAAGCTGCAAGAGTGAGAGACGCTGACAGAGGCAGCAATTAGACCCACACAGAGAGGGATACCACATGGAGAGAGACTGAGTGATATCTGCAGAGTGCTGGAAGGTATCAGGATCACACAATCATGTTGGAAGAATGGGTTCAGCTTCATGTGTCAGTGCTCAGGGATGAGCAACCAGCGAGCAGGTGAAGTGATGGCCGAGTAACATTATTGTTCGGGCATTTGTGCAAAACCTCAGCTAATGTTCAGTGGAGGCAGGTTTGAATCCCATCATAAGATATGTTGGAATTTAAAATCAATAATTTTAAAAATAGCAATTAACAATCCATAAACAAATATGAAACCATTGATGATGTACAAACATCCCAATCCCTTAGATTAGATCCCATACAGTGTGGAAACAGGTCTTTCGGCCCAAGAGTAACCCACTCAGACCCATCTCCCTCGACCAAATACACCTAACATTATGGGAAATTTAGCATAGCCAATTCACCTGGCCTGCACGTCTTTGGACTGTGGGAGAAACCCGGAGCATCCGGAGACAATTCACGTAGACATGGGGAGAATGTGCAAATTCCACATAGTCGCCCATGGCTGGAATCGAACCTGGGACCCTGGTGTTGTGAGGCGGAGTGCTAATCACTGACCACCGTGCCGCCCACGTCCCCTTTCGACAACGAGATCTGATCATCCTCATGTGGTCTGCACGACATACCCACAGCAAAGTGTTTGCATCTCAATTGACCTCTGAAATGGCGAAGCAAGCTACTCAGCTCACGGGCAGCTCAGGTTGGTCAGCTAGAGACACCCACATCCCCTAACTGATTTATTAAAAAATCCAATAGGATGGTCCCACTGGAACCATGCTGGGACCAGTGCCCTGGCCAATCATATCAGTAGGTTTATGGACAGGGCTTTAAACTGACAGAGTGGATGCAGCGACAGGGACCAGGTGAAAGGAGCTTTCCAAATCCAAAGAGAAAAGGTGAAGCATCGGAACAGTATGTGGATGTGGCTGAAGACAATCAGAAAGGAACAGCAATTAACTAACACTGTACATCAGTGAATAGGTTTGTGACAGGAAATTGTGGGAAAGAGTCAATTATGGTTTTTTTGAATGGATGTAGTCTTATCAATAAGGCAGGTGGATTTGTGACACTGAGATAAAAGAGGTTTCGACACCAGAGAGATATGGTTACAGGGTGAACAAAAGGTGGACGTAAATGTACAATGGATCACAAACTTGTGGAAACTCAGGCAAAATGGATAACACTAACAATAATGGATAAGAAAGGCATCACAGAGAAAGCATTTGGTCTCAGATCATGAAGTAGAGTCAGTCTGAATGTAAATTCTGGCTACTACTTCCCAAGGACACAAGCAGCAGAACAGTCTGAGCCACCAAACAGGCATCACTGCATTACACAGGAACTCATTGGATTTTTTTTAACAAAGACATTGTGATAATTTTGGGAAACATCAATATTCACAAAATGTTGGCAGTCACACTGGCAAGAGTGATATTGGAAGAGGAGTTCAGAGAATTAGTTTTCAGTGTTTCTTTGAATAACAAACTGTGCAACTGGCGAGGGACATAACTATCTCAGAGCGACCATGATGGGATGACACTTCGTGAATGAGTAATGTCACCTGGAGAGATCCTCTGGGAAATTGTGATAAAGTGCAGTTTAAAGAAATATAAAGTTTTAAAGTGAATCACAGAAAGGACAAGCTACAACCCAGAAACAAAAATAACCAATAACATGAGCTTGAGAGGAGAACTGATCAAGGTAAACAGGCTAAACAGACTGAAATATGTGTCTGGAAATGAACAGCAGAAAACATTAGAAGGAGCAGTGTAAAACACTCAACAAAAGGACATTCCATTTAAACAGACAAATCCTCAGCAAGAAATCCTCATCGGTCCCTCACTCAAATAAAAAGGATCATATTAGATTATCGGGCTTAGAGGATCACCAAAAAGTACTTAAAATCCTGAAGTGAGAGAATGTTTTAGGAGTAAGTTTTCAAAGGGATTGCAAAGGGCCCGCTCACAGGAGGAGGTCAGATGGAAGAGGGAATAATTGTCAATGTTTTATGTCACAAAAGGAACTGGGAGAGCTGAAGGTGCTGGAGGTGGTGAGAGTGTTACAGAGAGTGGTCAGGGTCTGAACGGTGTTACAAAGCCAGTACAGATTGCTGCAGCTGGAGGGGTTTGCAGAGGTAGGGAGGGATATATGTATTTTTATTTATTCATTCATGGGATGAGGATGTCACTGATTGGACCAACATTCTTTGTGCCACTGCTAATTACCCAGAGTGTAGCACAGAGTCAGCCATGTTGCTGTGGGTCTGGTGTCCCGTGAAAGCCAGACCAGGTTAGAATGTCAGATGTTATTCTCTAAAGGACGTAAGTGAACCAGATGAGTACTTCCTACTGGTCAACAATGCTTTTATGGTGGCCTCACCAATGTCCTGTACAGCCACAACATGACATCCCAACTTCTATTCTCAATGCTCTGCCCAAAGAAGGTAACCATCCCAAACGCCTTCTTCACAAGCCTGTCTACCTGTGACACCACTTTCAAAGAACTGTGTACCTGCACCCCTGGGTCACAGACTTACAACATTCCCAGGGCCTGAACATTAACTGTACAGGTCCCACCCTGGTTTGTTTCACCAAAATGGAACACCTCACATTTATCTAATTAAACTCCATCTGCTATTCTTCAGCCCACGATTCCAGTGTACTATTCGTCCTGTTATATCATAGATAACTTTATTCACTGTCCACTTTCCCAACAATTTCAGTGTCACTCAAAAAAACTTCCCACAAAACCAATATTCCCATCCAACCCATTTATCCAAATGACAAACAACAGGGGACCCACTTCACCGCTGGTCACATGTCTCCAGTCAGAAAGGCATCATGTATCCCATCACCCTCTGTCTCCTACCATCAAGCCCAATTTTTGTATCCAGTGTGCGAGCTCCTCCTGAATGCCATATCCTTTTACATTGACCTGAGCTTATTACCCAGTTTGTCAGACAGAACGTAGAATACAGAACAGTAAAGCACAAGACCCTTCGGCCACGATGCCATGCCCATCTTTTACCCGACTGTTAGATCAAGCTAACTTACATACCCTTCGTTTCGCTACCATCCATGTGCCTATCCAAGAGTCTGTTAAAATGTCCCGTTCCACTCACCCACCACTCTCTGTGTAAAAAACCTACATCTGAAATCTCCCATTACCCATCCTCCAATCACCTTACAATTATGCCCCCTTGTACCATGTATGCCATGGGATAAAGAGGTCTCTCACTGTTCACTCTATCTTTGCCTCACACCATCTTGTTCACCTCTACCAAATCACACCACACTCTCCTTCACTCCAATGAGAAAAGCCTTAGCTCCCTCAACCTTTCTTCATAAGACATGCTCTCCAGTCCAGGTAGCATCCTGGTAAATCTCCTCTTTACCCTCTCTAAAGCTTCCACATCCTTCCTGTAATGAAGGGATCAAAACTGAACACAATATTCTAATTGGGATCTAAACAGGGCTGTATAGAGCTGCAGCATAACCTCATGGCTTTAAAACTCAATCTCCCAGCTAATGAAAGCCAATATTCTTTCTTAACAACACCATCAGCTTGGTGGCAAATTTGATGGATCTCTGGTCATGAAATCCAAGATCCATCTGTTCCTCCATACTATTCAGTATTCTGCCTTTACCCCTGTATTCTGCATTCAAGTCTCACCTTCCAAAATGCAGCAATTCACACTTTTCCAGATTTGACTTTATCTGCCACTTCTCAGCCCAGCTCTACATCCTGTCAATGTCCCATTGCAACCTCGAGCAGACATCCACACTATTCACCACTCCACAAACCTTCGTGTCATTGGCAAACTGACTTACCCACTCTTCCACTCACACATCCAAGACGTTCATAAAATCACAAAGAGCAGAGAGTTTTTGACCTCTCCCTGCAGAAAACCACTGGTCACTGAGCTCCAGGCTGAATGATTTCCATGTCATCACCCTCTGTCTTGAATGAGCCAGGAATTCTGTATCCAGACAGGCAGGTTTCCCTGTATCCCATGCTCTGTACTTTCTCAATGAGCCATAAATGTGTTTTGTCACATTCTCAAAGGAGTCAATAAGATTTGTGAGGCAAGACCTGTCCCTTACAAAGCCATGATGATTTCCTCTAATCAAACAATGGTTTTCCAAGGAATAATAAATCCTGTCTCTCAGAGTCCTCTCCAATAATCTGCACATCACAGACAGAAGACTGACAGGTCTGTGATTCCCAGGATTATCTCTATTCCCTTTCTTGAACAACGCATGGCTGATTCACCAAACCTGCACATCTTTGGGCTGTGGGTGGAAACCGGAGCACCTGTCGGAAACCCACGCAGACTTGGAGAGAATGTGCAAACTCCACACAGACAGTGGCCTGGGGCTGGAATTGAAATCGCGTCCCTTGTGCTGTGAGTCAGCAGTGCTAACCACTGAGCCACCGTGCTGTCCCATGTAACTCTCTAGAGTCCTGCTTCTGATTGTTGGTTCCTCAAACCAAAGTTAGCTTCCTTCTTCCTCTTGACAAGATGTTCTACATCCCTTGGAACCTTGTCAAATGCTTTGCTGAAGTTCATGTAGACAACGCTGACTGCTCTGCATTCATCTATCTCTTGGTCAACTCCTCGAAGAGTCACTCCGGTTTGTGAAACACGGTTTCCCACTCACAAAGCCATGCTGACTATCTCTAATCAGCCCTTGCCTTTCCAAATATATGTAGCTCCTTTCGCTCAGAATCTTCTCCAACAACTTCCCCATCACTGGGCTCACTGGGCTGTAATTTCCTGGCTTTTCCCTGCAGACCGTAAGTGATGGAACACCCTCCAGTCTTCCAGTAACTCATTGTGTCTGTTGATAATATAAATATCTCTGTTAGGGACATTGCAATCTCTTCCCCAGATTCCCACAATATTTTAGGATCAACCTAACAAGCGACTGAGGATTGATCTACCTTTATTTATTTTAAGATTCCAGCATTTCTCTTCTCTGTTGAGGATTCTTTCCAAGACGTCACTATTTATTTCCCCAAGTTCCCGAGCTTCCATGTCTTTCTCCACAGTAAATTCTGACAACACTATTTTGTCTAATATCTCACCCACCTCCTGACAGTTAAGGTGCCCTATTCTCTACCAATGTTACTCTTTAGCCCTTATTGAAACTTGTGTAAAGGTTTCTGAAAATTCAAATAAACCGTATCCTCGGTACAACCACTCCTACACTCGTATCTATTCTGCCATTTATATTCACACCAATAAAAATAAAATCCAACAGGCTCAAAAACACATTCTCTTTTTCTTCAAAGCGTTTCTAAGGGTCCAGTTATTCTTCATTGACATATCCTTTCAAACATATTTCAACTCCCAACCGACTATCAGATTAACACTGTTTGCTTTCAGACTGGCAGCAGAAAGGGTTATGGGAGTTCGTGTTTGTCAATCTGAAAACTGTAGCTTACAGGTTCAACAGGTAATAGAGGTGTTGGAAATAAGGAGGGTCGTGGGGATTGAAGGACATTATGGAGATAGGGAATGATGTGGGGACTGTATGAGATTATGGACACAGAGAGTGCAGTGGTGACTGAAGAATATTATGGAGATAGGGAGTGCTGTGGGGCCTGAAAGGGGCCAAAGAGATCTGCAGGACTGTTGGGTCTGAAGGAGGTTGCACAGATCAGGAGGATCTTGGGGATTGAAGAAGGTTACTCTGAACGGGAGGGTCGTTGGGTCAGGATGAGATTATGGAGATAGGGAGGGTCGTGGGGCCTTTTGGAGGTTATGAAGTTAGGGAGGTTTGTGGGGAATGATTCAGGTTACATGGATAGTAAGAGTCGTGGGGACTGAAGGAGTTTATGGACATAGGGAGGGCTGTGGGGACTGAAGGGGCTTACACACATAGGGAGGGATGTGGGGACTGAAGGAGGTTATATGGATAGTAAGTTTATAGAGAAGCACAGGAAAGAAGAGCAGGTATCGGCCATTTGACCACAGAGTCTGTCCCACCATTCAATATGATCACGACTGATCATTTAACCCAGTACAGTCTTCCTGCTTTCACACCTTACTCTGATATTATAGTGACTACTGGCATTTAGTGATACAGGGGGCTGTAGTAACTGGGACAGGGGGTGTGCCTTACAGAGATAGGGAGGGTTGTGGAAGATCGGACAGGTGACAGATACAGGGCGGGTTTTAGGAAGGGGAGGACTTTACAGGGATTCGGAGGAATGCAGGGATGGGACGTGATAACAATCACAGGGAGGATATTGGGAGCTCGATCTGAGACAGGTCCAGCTGAGAACAGAAGGGAGTCAAACAGTCAGGGACAGGCAGGGACAAGAGAGGATTAATAAATTAAACTGCATTTATTTCAATGCAAGGGGCCTAACAGGGAACGCAGATTAACTTAGGGCCTGGTTAGGAACATGGGACTGGGATCTCATAGCATTTAAAGAAACATGACTCAGGGATGGGCAGGACTGGCAGCTTAATGTTCCAGGATACAAATGCTACTGGAAGGATAGAAAGGGAGGCAAGAGAGGAGGGGGAGTGGCATTTTTGATTAGGGATAGCATTACAGCTGTGCTGAGGGAAGATATTCCCAGAAATACATCCAGGGAAGTTATTTGGGTGGAACTGAGAAATAAGAAAGGGATGATCACCTTATTAGGATTGTATTACAGACCCCCCAACAGTCAAAGGGAAATTGCCAAACAAACTTATAAGGAGATCTCAGTTATCTGTTAGAATAATAGGGT
This sequence comes from Chiloscyllium punctatum, assembly GCF_047496795.1. Taxonomy (NCBI): domain Eukaryota; kingdom Metazoa; phylum Chordata; class Chondrichthyes; order Orectolobiformes; family Hemiscylliidae; genus Chiloscyllium; species Chiloscyllium punctatum. Next base: position 533,565 of record NW_027309867.1, read on the forward strand.
ATTATTAGTAGGGGATTTTAACTTTCCAAACATTGACTGGGACTTCCATAGTGTTAAAGGTTTAGATGGAGAGGAATTTCTTAAGTGTGTACAAGGCAATTTTCTGATTCCGTATGTGGATGCACCTACTAGAGAAGGTGCAAAACTTGACCTACGGTTAGGAAATAAGGCAGGGCAGGTGAGTGAGGTGTCAGTGGCCAGCTCTTTGAGGCCAGCGACCATAATGCTATTTGTTTTAAAACAGTAATGGAAAAGGATAGACCAGATATAAAAGTTGATGTTCTAAATTGGAGAAAGGCCCAGTTTGACACGATTCGGCAAGACCTTTTGAAAGCTGGTTGGAGGCAGATGTTCGCAGGTAAAGGGACGGCTGGAAAATGGGAAGCCTTCGGAAATGAGATTAAAAGAGTCCAGAGAAAGTATATTCCTGTCAGGGTGAAAGGGAAGGCTGGTAGATATAGGGAATTCTGGATGACTAAAGAAATTGAGAGTTTAGTTCAGAAAAAGAAGGAAGCATATGTCAGGTATAGACAGGATAGATCGAGTGAATCCTTAGACGAGTATAAAGGAAGTTGGAGTATACTTAAGAGGGAAATCAGGAGGGCAAAACGCGGACATGAGATAGCTTTGGAAAATTGAATTAAGGATAATGCAAAGGATTTTTACAAATATATTAAGGACAAAAGGGTAACTAGGGAGAGAATAGGTCCCCTGAAAGGTCAGCAAGGCGGCCTTTGTGTGGAGCCACAGAAAATGGGGGAGATATTAAATGAATATTTTGCATCAGTATTTACTGTGGAAAAGGATATGGAAGATATAGATTGTAGGGAAATCGATGGTGACATCTTGCAAAATGTCCAGAGAAACAGAGGAGGAAGTGCTGGATGTCTTGAAACGGTTAAAGGTGGATAACTCCCCAGGACCTGACCAGGTGTACCCGAGAATTCTATGGGAAGCTAGAGAAGTAATTGCTGGGCCTCTTGCGGAGATATTTGTATCATCAATAATCACAGGTGACGTGCTGGAAGACTGGAGTTTGGAAAAAGTGGTGCACTTTTTAAGAAGGGTGGTAAAGAGAAGCCAGGGAACTATAGACCAGTGAGCCTGACCTCAATGGTAGGCACGTTGTTGGAGGGAATCCTGAGGGACAGGATGTACATGTATTTGGAAAGGCAAGGACTGATTAGGGATAGTCAACATGGCTTTGTGCGTGGAAAATCATGTCTCATAAACTTGATTGAATTTTTTGAAGAAGTAGCAAAGAAGATTGATGAGGGCAGAGTGATAGATGTGATCTATATGGACTTCAGTAAGGCGTTCGATAAGGTTCCCCATGGGAGACTGCTAAGCAAGGTTGGATCTCATGGAATACAGGGAAAACTAGCCATTTGGATACAGAACTGGATCAAAGTTAAAAGACAGAGGGTGGTGGTGGATGGTTGTTGTTTTTCAGACTGGAGGCCTGTGACCAGTGGAGTGCCACAAGGATCGGTGCTGTGCCCTCTACTTTTTGTCATTTACATAAATGATTTGGATGAGAGCGTAAGAGTTACAGTTAGTAAGTTTGCAGATGATACCAAAATTGGAGGTGTAGTGGACAGCGAAGAGGGTTAAAACAGGATCTGGACCAGATGGGACAATGGGCTAACTGGCAGATGGGGTTTAATTCAGATAAATGCGAGGTGCTGCATTTTGGAAAAGCAATTCTTAACAGGACTTAAACACGTAATGGTAAGTTCCTAAGGGGTGTTGTTGAACAAAGAGACCTTGGAGTGCAGGTTCATAGCTCTTTTAAAATGGAGTCGCAAGTAGATAGGATAGTGATGGCTGCGTTTGGTATGCTTTTCTTTATTGGTCAGAGTATTGAGTCCAGGAGTTGGGAGGTCATGTCCTGAATAGCCGCAACATTGGTTAGGCCACTGTTGTAATATTTTGTGCAATTTCTCTGGTCTCCTTCCTATCAGGAAAAATGTTGTGAAAATTGAAAGGGTTCAGAAAAGATTTACAAGGATGGTGCTAGGGCTGGAGGATTTGAGCTACAGGGAGAGGCTGAACAGGCTGGGGCTGTTTTCCCTGCAGCATTGGAGGCTGCGGGGTGACCTTATAGAGGTTTACAAAATTATGATGGGCATGATAAATAGACAAAGTCTTTTTCCTGGCGTCGGGGAGTCCAGAACCAGAGGGCATAGGTTTAGGGAGAGAGGGGAAAGATATAAAAGAGACCTAAGTGGCAATTTTTACACTCAGAGGGTGGTACGAGTATGGAACCAGCTGTCAGAGGATGTGGTGGAGGCCGATACAATTGCAACATTTAGGAAAAATTTCAATGGATATATGAATAAGAAGGGTTTGGAGAGATATGGTCCGTGCTGGCAGGTGGGACTAGATTGGGTTGAGATATCTGGTTGGCATGGATGGGTTGGACCGAAGGGTCTGTTTCCATACAGTACACCTCTATGACTCCATCACTCATAGAGGTTATAGAAATAAACGGTGTGGTCGCGTCTGGAGGAGATTAAAGGTATAAAGGTTTGTAGTTCCCGAAGGAAATTACATCAATCGGGACCAGCAGAGTTTACAAAGACTGAGTGCGTTTTAGAGACAGGAAGAGTTCATAGTCATCATTATTAATGCAGAAACTAATTTATGAGAGAAGCAGGGTCACTCTGCTTTGTGCCCAGAGACAAGGAGGAGCCTCACAGCTGGAGGAGTTTACTAAGGTACAGAGCTTTTTTGTTGTCGTGACGGGAAGGTTACAGAGATCATGAAGGTTGTAGGAATTCAAAAAAGGTCAGAAAGACAGGGAGGTTTTTCAGGTCTGGAAAGGACTACACTGACCAGGATGGCTTAAGGAACTGAAGAGTTGTTTTTCACAGATAAGCAGAGTAGTGACAGAACCTGGGATTAAAGGCAAAGGCAGAAACTTGGAGAGTTTACTGATATGAGGAGCTTACAGGGATAATCAGGTTTGTAGGGGCTGACAGAGATAGAGAAAGTGGTATCAATGAAACCGACAATGGAGAAACTGACAGACATAGGGAGGGTTCTGTGGAACAGATGAATGTACAGACAAGACGGTGATAATGAAGCCTGAGAATTTTCTCCTGTTCCTTGCCCAGCATTGTTCCGACATCATGCCCTCAGGGTCTGAATTAAAGTCCACTAACTCCTCCCTGTGCTGTTTACTGTGAGTGATTTTACCGCTGCAGGATTTACTGAAGGCTCCAGATCTCACTCTCCATCGCTCTCTGGCTGACCAACTGTCTTCAATGTGGTGATGGACGAGACAGGAATTGGGAATTCTGCTGAGTCAGGGACATCAGGAATACCTACAGGAGACAGAGAAGTAGACAGAATGGGAAATTAGACTCATGCAATGTCGGTTACACATGGAGAATGGCATTGAATCCCACAGGGATCTGGAAATTCCGAGTCTCCATTCCTGGCCTGTTCTGAGGCGTCTCTCTGGATTGGAGAATTCTGTTAGCTCAAGAGTGGAATAGCTGCAAGAGTGAGAGACACTGACAGAGGCAGCAATTAGACCCACACAGTAAGGGATATCACATGGAGAGAGACTGAGTGATATCAGCAGAGTGCAGGAAGGTATCAGGATCACACAATGGTATCATCAGAAGTGGTCCTGACCAGTGAGCACTGCGACCAGTACTCAGGGAGGACTGAGCTATTTTATTGGGATAGGCTCCTCTGGTACCAGGATTATGCAGTGTGCTATAAATGGACACAGATGAGGAGGGGGACAAGTCTGAGGTGAATGGAAATTCCCAAGTCCAAAGAGAAAGGTTGAAATATTGGAACACCATGGAGATGTGAATGAAGACCAAAAGAAAGAAACAGTAAGGGACTGAGTTGAATTAAAATACGACATTGTCAAACAGATTTGTGACAGGAAATTATTGGTTAAAATAAAGTAAAAGCCATTCTACCCCTCACAATTCCTCATACACCACACGTGACCTCACTTCTGCCCCTCACATCATCACTGATGTCACACACTCAGTGACTTCCACACCCCCACAACTGCCGTGTTTGCCACCACTTCCGTCCCCACCAACGCCACTCATCTGCATTCTGCTGACACCCCCCCCCCAGGTCCCACCGTCACCATCTCTGCCCCCAGAACCCTGAGGGGAACACCACCCCTGCTCATGACTCCATCCCCATTCCCCCTAACACCACACCCACTGCAGTTACAGGCTCCGTCGCCTCCCCCAGCTCTACACCTACGCCAGGTCCCAGCTCCCAGTCCTGCCGAGTTTCCACCTTTCCCCTGACCTCCCCCTCACTGAGGACGAATGATCAGTCCTCAGCAAAGGCCTCACCTTTATCCCCCTCCATTCACGCATCAATGAATTTAATACACGCCGTGATGTTGAACACTTCTTCTGCCGCCTCCGAGCTTACTTGTACAATCAAGACTCCTGCCCACCTTCTGAGGACACCTTTGCCCACCTCCAATACACTCCATCCACCTGGACACCTTGTGCTGGCCTATCACCTTCCTTCAATCTCTTCATTTGCAACTGCCGCTGGGACATTAACCGCCTCAACCTATCTACCCCCTCCCCCACTCCAACCTCTCACCTTCACAACGTGAAGCCCTCCACTCTATCAGCTCCACTCCCGACCTCACCATCAAACCAGCAGATAAAAGGGGTGGAGTGGTCGTTTGGTGCACTGACCTCTACACCACTGAAGCCATGATGCCAACTCAAAGACACCTCCTCCTATCACCCCCTCTACCATGACCCAGCTCCCATCACCAAACCGTCATCTCCCAGAGCAGACAGAACCTCATCACCTCAGGAGGAGATCTCCCACCCACAGATTCCAACCTCATTGTCCGGGATCCCCCACTGCCCGGTTCTACCTCCTTCCCAAGATCCACAAGTCTAACCACCCCAACTGCCCCATTGTCTCAGCATGCTCCCACCTCACCGAACTCATGTCTACCTACCTCAACATTGTCCACTACCCCCTAGTCCAGGAACTCCCCACATTTGTTCAAGACACCACTCACACCCTCCACCTCCTCCAAGACTTCCATTTTCCAGGCACCCAACGCCTCATCTTCACAATGGATATCCAATCCCTCTACACCTCCATCCACCATGACCAGGACCTCCAAGCCCTCCGTTTGTTCCTCTCCCGACGTCCACAACAGTACCCTTCCAGCAACACAATCATTCGTTTGGCTGAACTTGTCCTCACCCTTAACAATTTTTCCTTCAAATCCTCCCACTTCCTCCAGACCAAAGGGGTAGCCATGGGCACCCCTATCGGCCCCAGCTCTGCCTGTCTCTTTGTTGGCTATGTAGAACAGTCCGTCTTCCGTCGTTACACCGGCACCACTCCCCACGTCTTCCTCCGCAACATTGATTACTGCATTGGCACCACCTCGTGCTCCCTCGAGGAGTTTGAGCAATTCATCAACTTCAACAACACATTCCACCCTGACCTTAAATTTACCTGGACCAGCTCTGACACCTGCCTCCCCTTCCTGGGCCTCTCCATCCCCGTTAATGACAACCGATTTGACACCGACATTTTTTACGAACCTACCGACTCCCACAGCTACCTAGATTACATATCTTCCCACCCTCCCGGTTGCAAAATTGCCAACCCCTATTCCCAATGCCTCCGCCTCCGCCGTACCTGCTCCCAGGAGGGCCAGTTCCACCACAGAACACACCAGATAGCCTCCTTCTTTCGAGATCGCAATTTTCCTTCCCACGTGGTAAAAGATGCCCTCCAACACATCTCGTCCACATCCCTCCAACCAAAACAAGGACAGAACCCCCCCGGTGCTCACCTTCAACCCTACCAACCTTCGCATAAACCAAATCATCCACCGACATTTCTGCCACCTCCAAACAGACCCCACTACCAGGGATATATTTCCCTCCCCACCCCTTTCCGCTTCCGCAAAACTGGTCCCTCAGTGACGACCTGGTCAGGTCCACGTCCTCCAAAATCCCACCATCCCTTCCTGATACCTTCCCCTGCCACTGCACAAATTGCAAAACCTGTGCCCACACCTCCTCCCTCACCACCATCCAAGGCCCCAAAGGAGCCTTCCACATCCAAAGTTTTACCTGCCCATCCACCTATATCATTTATTGTATCCGTTGCTCCCTATGCAGTCTCCTCTACATTGGGGAGACTGGACACCTCCTAGCAGAGCACTTTAGGGAACATCTCTGGGACACCCGCACCAATCAACCCCCCCGCCCTGTGGCCCAACATTTCAACGTCCCCTCCCACTCTGCCGAGGACATGCAGGTCCTGGGCTTCCTCCACCACCACTTCCTCACCACCCGACGCCTGGATGAAAAACGTCTCACCTTCCGCCTCGGAACACTTCAACCCCAGGGCATCAATGTAGACTTCAACAGTTTCCTCATTTCCCCTTCCCCCATCTCACCCCACCTCCAGCCTTCCAGCTCAGCCCCCCATGACTTGTCCTAACAGCCTACCTCCCTTCCCACCTATCCACTCCATCCTCCTCCCTGACCGATCACCCCATCCCCTCCCCCATTCACCCATTGTACACTTTGCTACCTTCCCCCATCCTCCACTCTGACCTATCACCTTCTTCCCCACCCCATTCACCTCTTGTACTCTATGCTACTTTCTCCCCATCCCCACCCCCCTCTCATTTATCTCCCCACTCTGCAGGCTCCCGGCCTCTATTCCAGATGAAGGGCTTTTGCCCAAAACACCGATTTTCCTGTTCCACGGATGCTGCCTGACCAGCCGTGCTTTTCCAGCACCACTCTAATCTAGACTCTGGTTTCCAGCATCTGCAGTCCTTGTTTTTACCGTACTAGAGGAGGAGACTACCGAGATAAGGCATGTTGTAGACACTGAACCAAGTTACAGGGATAAGGAAGGTAGTCTGGAATGCAGCACAATTCAAATATGTGGAGGGACTATCGGGAAGGGAGGACGTTACAACGATAGGATCTGTTATAGGAATTAAAAATTATTAAAGACACTGGACCACAAGACATGCCATAGATAGACTGTTGTAGAGTCGTGAGTTTTAATATAACAGAACTTACATTGGGGTGGTGATTGAGCCTGGGGTGTGTGTGTGTACTGAGCTCCCCTCCAGCACTGTATCTATGTCATGTTGTGTTAACAGATGTTTGGAGCCCTCTCATTGTTCTTTGCTCTGCGCACAGTGGGTGACCTTACCTCACTACAGGATTTATTGAAGGCTCCAGATCTCCTTTCCCTTTGTCTCTCTCTGGCAGACCAACTGCATTCAATGAGGTGATGGATGATCCACCCAGCAGCTGGGAAGGCTATTGAGTCAGGACTTTCCTGAGTATCTACAGGAGACAGAGAAATAGACAGAATGGGAAATTAAATAGATGCAGTGAGGGTTACACATGGAGAATGGCACTGAGTTCCACAGAGATCTGGAAAATGGAGCGATATTAAGTAATAGTCCCAGATTGCTGGATCACACAGTTATGTTGGAAGAATGGGTTTAGCTTCATGATGCCCTGGTATCAGTGCTCAGGGATGAGCACCCAGTGAGCAGGTGAAGTAATGGCCTAGTGATATTATTGTGAGAGAATGTATCCAAAACCTCAGCTCATGTTCAGGGGAGGCAGGTTTAAATCCCACCATCTGAAAAGGGGACATTTGAAATCAATAATTTTAAAAATAATAATTAATAATCCAAGTATGAAACCATTGCTTATGTACAACAAATCCAAACACTTGTCCTTTCGAGAAGGACATCTGCCCATCCTCACGTGGTCTGCACGACATCCCCACAGCAAAGGGTTTGCCTCTCAATGACCCTCTGAAATGGCCGATCAAGTTACTCAGCTCAAGGGCTTCTAGGACTGGGCAAGAAAGGCTGGTCAGCCAGAGACTCACACATCCCATACCTGATTTTAAAAAAAATCTATCAGGATGGTCCCCCTGGAACTGTGCTGGGAGCAGTGTCCTGGCCAATCATGTCGGTAGGTTTATGGACAGGGCATTAAACTGACAGAGAGGATGCAGGTGAAAGGAGCTTTCCAAATCCAAAGGGAAAAGGTGAAGCAATGAAACAGCATGGGAATGTGGCTGAAGACAATCAGAAAGGAACAGGATGGGACAGAGTTTAACTAAAATTGTACATCAGCAAATAGATTGGTGACAGAAAATTGTGGAAGAGAGTATATTATGTTTTTATTTGAATGGACAACGTTGCTGCAATAAGGTCGATGGATTTGTGACACAGAGATAGAAGAGATTTAGACACCAGGGAGACATGGATACAGGTTGAACAAAAATATTCAGTGGTTCGTAATCTTGTGCAAACTCAGGCAAAACGGGGAACGCTAACAATAATCGATAACAAAGGCATTACAGAGAAAGCATTTGGCCGCAGATCATGAAGTAGAGACAGTCTGAATGTAAATTCTGGCTACTACTTGCCAAGGACACAAGCAGCAGAACAGTTTTTGCCACCGAACAGCATTTCATTGCTCATCACTGCATTAAACGGGAACTCATTGGAATTTTTTAACAAAGATATTGTGATAATTTTGGAAAACACGTCAATATTTGTATAATCTGGGACAATCACACGGTCAACATTGATATTGGAAGAGGAGTTCAGTTAATTTTTTTTTCAGTGTTTCTTTGAAAAACACATTGTGCAACTGTTAAGGGACATAACTATCGCAGAGCGACCGTGTAATGAAACTTAGTGAATGAGTAATGTCACCTGCAGAGATCCTTCGGGAAATTGTGATAAAGTGCAGTTTAAATAAATATAAAGTTTTAAAGTGAATCACAGAAAGGACATGCTACAACTAGAAACAAAAATAGCCAATGACATGAAGTTGAGAGGAGAACTGACCAAGGTAAATAGTCTAAACAGACTGAAATATGTGCCTGTCAATGAACAGTGGAAAACATTTGACAACGCAATATACTCAACAAAAGGACATTCCATTGAAACAGTAAAAACCTCAGCAAGAAATTCCCACTGATCCCGCGCTCAGGACAAAAGGGATCATACTAGATTATGAGGCTGAGACGATCACCAAAAAGTACTTAAAATCCTGAAGTGAGAGAGTGTTTTAGGAGTAAATGCTAATGGATTGCAATGGGTCTGCTCGGAGCGGGGGAGGGGGCAGTGGGAAGGGGAACCATGGTCAGAGTTCATTGACACGATAGGAACAGGGAGAGGTGAAGGTGCTGGAGGTGGTGAGAGTGTTACAGAGAGTGGTCAGGGTGTTACAAAGCCAGTATGGATTGCTGCAGCTGGAAGGGTTTGCAGAGGGAGGTAGGGACATATGTATTTTTATATATTCATTCATGGGATGTGGGTGTCACTGCCTGGAACAACGTTGTTTGACCCCTCTGCTAATTACTGAGAGGGAAGCTCAGAGTCAGCCACATTGCTGTGTCTCTGGAGTCAGATGTCGGCCAGACCAGGTTAGAATATTTGATGTCCTTCCCTAAAGGAGGTTAGTGAACTAGATGAGTTCTTCCTGCTGATCAACAATGTTTTAATGGTGGCCTCACCAATGTCTTTTACAGCCACAACATGACATCCCAACTCTTACCCTTAATGCTCTCCCAATGAAGGTAACCATCCCAAATGCCTGCTTCACCAGCCTGTCTACCTGTGACACCACATTCAAAGAACTGTCTACCTGAATCCCTGGGTCTCTAACTGATAACACTACCCAGGGCCCGAACATTAACTGTACAATCACGCCCTGGTTTGTTTCACCAAAATGGAACACTTCACATTTATCTAATTAAACTCCATCTGCTATTCTTCAGCTCACTATCCCAGCAGGACTGTTCATCCTGTTGTATCACAGATAACCTTCTTCACTGTCCACTTTACCACCAATTCCAGTGACACCCAAAAACATTACTTACCAGGAAACCAATATTCCCATCCAAACCATTTATCCAAATGACAAACAACAGTGGGCCCACTTCACCGCTGGTCACATGTCTCCAGTCAGAAAAACAACATGTCTCCCACCACCCTCTGTCTACAACTATAAAGCAAATTTTGTATCCAGGTCACTATCTCCTCCTGAATGCCATATCCTTCTTACACTGATCTGAGCTTATTACCCAGTTTACCAGACAGAACACAGAACGCAGAGCAGTTCAGCACAAGACCCTTCGGCCATGATTTAATGCCAACCTTTTATCCAACTGTAAGATCAAAGTAAACTACATACCCTTCATTTTACTATTATCCATGTGTCTGTCCAAGACTCTATTAAATGTCCCGAATGTGTCTAATTTTACTATCATCATTGGCAGTCCGTCCAACCACCTACCATTCTCTATCCTCTGATCCATCCTCCATTCACCATAAAATTACACCCCCTTGTAATAGCCATTTATGCCATAGGAGGAAAAGTCTCTGACAATTCACTCACTCTGTGCCTCTTATCATCTTGTTCACCTCCACAAAGTCGCCCCACCCCCTTCTCCAATGAAAAAAGCCTTAGCTCCCACAACCTTTCTCCGTAAGAACTGCCCTCCATTACAGGCAGCATCTTGGAAAATCTCCTGTGTACACTCCCTAAAACTTGCACAGCCTTCCTGTAAACAGGGGACCAGAACTGAACACAATATTCCAAGTGTGGACTCACCAGGACGCTATAAAGTTGCAGGAAAACCTCACGGCTCTGAAGTCAATCCCTTTCTACGGAAAGCCAACACAACATATGCCTTTTTAACAACCCGACCAACGTGCGTGGCGATTTTGAGGGATCTATGGACACCGACTCCATGATCTCTGTTCCTCCACACTGCCAAGTAGTCTGCCTTTCACCCTGTATTCTGTATTCAAATTCGACCTTCCAGAATGAATCACTGCACACTTTTCCAGATTGAACTCCATCTGCCACTTCCACCCCAGCTCTGTGTCCTGTCAATGTCCCATTGCAACCTACAACAGCCCTCCACATTCCCCACCACTCCACCAAACTTCATGTTATTGGCAAACTTACTAACCCACTCTCCAACATCCACATCCAAGTCATTTACAAAAATCACAGAGAGCAGAGTCCCAGAGCCGATTGTTACAGAACCCCACTGGTCACTGAGCTCCAGGCTCAATACTGTCCATCTGCTGCCACCCTCTGTCTTCTCTGAGCCATCCAATCCTGTATCCAGACAGACAGATTTCCCTGTATCCCAATTTTCCTTCTTTTTTGAATGAGCCATCAACCTATTCTGAAATATTCTCAAAGAATTCAATAAAGTTTGTGAGGCATGACCTGACCCCTCAAACCCATACTGACTGTCTCTAATTTAACTATGGTTTTCTAAGTAGTCATAAATCCTGTCTTTAGAGTCCTCTCCAATAATCTGCACACCACAGACATTCGGCCAAATCTGTAATTCCCAGAATTCTACCACCGTAACATGGCTCGGACTTTACAAATCTTCCCTCCTCTGCCATGTTCCCCAGAAGGGCACTGGAGGGCGGTGGGGATTACAGAGTCAGGGAGGGATATCAGGACACGAGGATTTTGCAGACATTAGGAGGGTTGCAATGCCAAAAGGAGGCTTCAGTAATTGTGAGGTTTCATGGTGATGAAGGCATTTGAGGAGGGAGGGAGGGAGGGAGGGAGGATTGTAGGGAAATGAGAGGTTTCACAGTTTAGGTGTTTTGTTAGGGCTGTAAGAGGTTACTGAGTTGGGGCGGGTGTAAGCACTGGAGGATTTTACAAAAACATGTGGTTTTAGTTGCAATGCAGGAAGAGGATTCAGGAAGCTGGAGAGTATGGGGTCTGAACGAGGTTACACAAATGGGAAGAGTTGTCAGGAGTGGAGGTGTTTACAGAGACAGCAATGGCCTGATCTGGAGCAGAGGACCCAGATTGGGAGGGATGTGGGGACTGGAGGTGGTTTCACAGGGAGGGAGGACCATAGACCCACAGGAGGTTACAGAAATGTGGAGAGCTGTAGGGCTGACAGGGGTTCATGGAGTTGGGAATGTTGGGAGGGATGGAGAAGTTTACAGGGATAAGGATGTTTGTAGGCCAGGGCTGGATTACAGACAGAGACTGTTTTAGGGAGCTGAGCAGATTACAGAGATAAAGATGTTTGTATCGACTGGAAGAACAAACAGAGATATGCAGGGGAGTCGTGACTGGAGATGTTTATAGACATAGGAAGGCTTAGGTTCTGGGGGTTATGGAGGCTGTGGAACCTGGATTTCTTTTCAGAGACTGAGATAACAATTTTGGTCAGAAACAGTTTCACAGATAAGGGAGCATAGCACAAACAGGAGGAAGTTGTAGAGGAGGGTGACGTTTAAACAGATAGTGGTGTAAGAGCTGGACAAGGTTATGGAGATGGGTAGATGGTGGAGACACAGGAGGAGCTGACATTGACATGGGGGTGATAGTGACAGGAGGGTGTTAAATAGATAGTGGGTTTTGTAGGGACTGGATTGGGAGAGGCACAGGCATGGAGTGAGTTCGACAGATCAGGATTACTGCAGAGACCTGAGAGGATTAGACTGATAGGGATGGTGGTCGGGATACACAGACTGTTGGTGTTTAGGGACTGGAAGAGATTTGGTAGACAGGGAGGGATGTAAGAGCTGCAGGAGCTTATGGAGAGTTGAAGAGTTGGAGCAGTTTGCAGAGGTAGGTTTCTCAGACAGGAGTAGGTTATAGATAGTGAGGGGTGTGTGGTCTGAGTAAGTCAAAAAGAGGAGAGTTTTCACATCTGGAAAATGTTACACTGACAGGGACAGTTGAAGAGACTGAAGCAAAAATGCATGGAGAAGGTTACACAGATAGGGAGGTGAGTAGGGACTGAAGGTGAATACACAGACATGGAGGGTTGTATTGTTAGACGGAGCTGAGAGGGTCAGGGACTGGTGTAGGGATTTACACAGATAGGGAAGGTTGTGTTTTCGGAGAAGGTTACACTGATACAGACAGTGTTAGGGAGTGTTTAGTGGACTACAGAGGAGATCAGAGAGAATGTATTATGGGGAGTGGAGGAGTTTACAGACAGAGATGGCTGTGAGGTTGAAAAGAGCTTCGACAGATCCTCAGTGCTGTAAGGCTGGAGGGAGATTATAACAGTGAGTGTTGCCAAGACTTAATTACTTCACTGATATAGAGCAGGTCTCAGCATGTAATTGTCAAAGGGAAGTTGAGACAGTCCAGATGAGTTTTCAGAGATACAAATGTTTATGGGAGTTTCAAGAGGGAACAGTGATTGGGAGTGCTGTACCAAATGGTAATAGTTATAGGGAGGGTTCTAAAAGCAGGAAGAGGTGACAGACATATCGATCTTTGTAAGAACTGGAGAAGCTTACATAGACAAGGAGTATTTTAGAGTCTGGGGGAGATTACTGTGTTAAGGAGAATATTGGGGATAAAGCAAGGTGTAAGAGACGGGGATGGTTGACAGGGCTGGACAATAACCTGAATAGAATCGCCATCATGTGCAACCAGGCCATTCGGCCCAACCAGTCCATTCCAAAACTCTGAAGAGTATCCTACCCAGACCCACCCCTCTACCTATACATTAAATCCTGCATTTCTCGTGGTGAACTTACTTAAACCACACATTCCTGAATACTACAGTCAATTTATGATGGCCAATTCACTGATAGTGCAAATTTTGGACACACACACACACACACACACACAGCGAGGGAGTGACACGCAAACACACACAGTGAGGAAGATACCCGCACACACACAGCGAGGGAAGGACATACACACGCAGCGAGGGTGGGACACGCACATACGCAGCGAGGGTGTGACACGCACACACGCAGCGAGGGTGGGACACGCACACACGCAGCGAGGGAGGGACACGCACACACATACGGCGAGGGAGGGACACACACACACAGCGAGGGAGGGACACGGACACACATACAGCGAGGGAGGGACACACACACGCAGCGAGAGAAGGACACGCACACACGCAGCGAGGGTGGGACACGCACACACGCAGCGAGGGAGGGACACGCACACACGCAGCGAGGGAGGGACACACACACGCAGCGAGGGTGGGACACGCGCACACGCAGCGAGGGAGGGACACACGCACACACACAGCGAGGGAGGGACACACACGCAGCGAGGGAGGGACACACACACGCAGCGAGGGTGGGACACGCACACACGCAGCGAGGGTGGGACACGCACACACACACAGCGAGGGAGGGACACACACACGCAGCGAGGGAGGGACACGCACACGCAGCGAGGGTGGGACACGCACACACGCAGCGAGGGAGGGACACGCACACACGCAGCGAGGGAAGGACACGCACACACGCAGCGAGGGTGGGACACGCACACACGCAGCGAGGGTGGGACACGCACACACGCAGCGAGGGAGGGACACGCACACACACAGCGAGGGGGGGCACACGCACACAGCGAGGGGGACACACACACAGAGCGAAGGGAGGGACACGCACACACACAGCGAGGGAGGGACACGCACACACGCAGCGAGGGTGGGACACGCACACACGCAGCGAGGGTGGGACACGCACACACGCAGCGAGGGTGGGACACTTACACACGCAGCGAGGGTGGGACACGCACACACGCAGCGAGGGAGGGACACGCACACACATACGGCGAGGGAGGGACACAGACACACACAGCGAAGGGGGGACGTGCATCTGCACACACACACAGACACAGCGAGGGAAGGACACGCACAGACACTGAGGAAGGGACACTCACACACACAGCAAGGGGGGATGCGCGCACACACACACAGCAAGGGAGGGACAAGCTCACACAGTGAGGGAGGGAGACACACACACACACAGCAAGGGGGGATGCGCGCACACACACACAGTAAGGGAGGGACAAGCTCACACAGCGAGGGAGGGAGACACACACACACAGCAAGGGGGGATGCGCGCACACACACACTGCAAGGGAGGGACACGCTCAAACAGCGAGGGAGGGAGACACACACACACACAGCAAGAAAGGGATACGCACACACGAGGAAGAGACATGCACCCACACAGCGAGGGAGAGACACGCACACAGCGAGGGAGACACACAAACATGCATACACACAGCGAGGGAGGGATATGCACAGACACGCAGCAAAGGGAGACACACACACGGACACAGCGAGGGAGGGACACGCTGAGCCACGCAGTGAGGGAGCGACACGCACCCACACAGCGAGGGAGAGACACGCACACAGCGAGGGAGACACACACACATGCATACACACAGCGAGGGAGGGATATGCACAGACACGCAGCAAAGGGAGATACACACACGGACACAGCGAGGGAGGGACATGCTGAGACACGCAGTGAGGGAACGACACGCACACACA
Organism: Chiloscyllium punctatum; assembly: GCF_047496795.1. Classification (NCBI taxonomy): domain Eukaryota; kingdom Metazoa; phylum Chordata; class Chondrichthyes; order Orectolobiformes; family Hemiscylliidae; genus Chiloscyllium; species Chiloscyllium punctatum. The sequence goes on from NW_027309867.1 coordinate 548,931, forward strand.
CAGCGAGGGAGGGACACGCACATACACAGCGAGGGAGGGACATGCACACACAGCGAAGGAGGGACAAACACAAACGCCGTGAGGGGCAGGGCATGTGCACACAAATTGAGAGGGGGCACACACACGCAAAGCGAGGGAGGGACACGCAAACACACACACAGTGAGGGGAATACAGACAGACACACGGTGAGGGAGGGACACACACACACTGCGAGGGACAGGGACACACACACACAGCAAGGGAGGGACACGCACATACACACAGTGAGGGATGGGGACACACACATATAAAGCAAAGGAGGGACACGCACACATACACACACACACACACACACAAACACACAGCAAGGGAGAGACGCGCACACACAGCGAGGAAGGGACAAACACACACACTTATGGTGAGGGGAATACACGCAGACACACAGTGAGGGAGGGACACGCACATACACTGCAAGGGAGGGACACACACACACCACGAAGGAGGGACAAGCACACACATGCCGAGGGGGAGGACATGTGCACAGAAATTGAGAGGGGGCACACACACACAGCGAGAGAAGACACACACAGACAGGGCAAGGGTGGGACACACGCACCCAGCAAGCTGGTCACACACTCAAGGGACGGATACACACACACACGCAAAGCGAAGGAGGGACACGCACACATACAAACACACACAGAACAAGGGAAGGATATGCACACACGCACACAAGGGACGGACGGACACACACACACACACACACGCACAGCGAGGGAGTCATTTGCAAACACACACAGAGAGGGGGTTGCCCGCAGACACACAGCAAAGGAAGGACACACTAACACACACGCACACTGCGAGGGAGGGACACATACACACACACATAGCGAGGGAGGGACACGCATATGCACAGTGAGGGAGGGATACGCGCACTACACAGAGAGTGGGTTACCCGCAGACACACGGCGAGGGAGGGATACGCACACACACAGCAAGGGAGGGACACACTCACACACAGCGAGGGAGGGACATGCTCACACACAGCGGGGGAGGGACACGCACACACACAGCGAGGGGACACACACACACACAGCGAGGGAGGGACACGCTCACACACAGCAAGAAAGGGATACCCACACACGAGGAAGAGACAAGCACACACACAGCGAGGGAGGGACACGCACAGACACGCAGCAAAGGGAGACACACATGGACACAGTGAGGGAAGGACATGCACACACAGCGAGGGAGGGACACACTGAGACACGCAGTGAGGGAGCGACACGCACACACACAGCGAGGGAGGGACAAGCTCACACACACAGCGAGTTAGGGACACGCACAGACACGCAGCAAAGGGAGACACACATGGACACAGTGAGGGAAGGACATGCACACACAGCGAGGGAGGAACACTCTGAGACACGCAGCGAGGGAGCGACACACACACACTCAGCAAGGGAGGGACGCGCACACACACAGCGAGGGAGGGACACACTCACACACAGCAAGAAAGGGATACCCACACACGAGGAAGAGACAAGCACACACACAGCGAGGGAGGGACACGCACAGACACGCAGCAAAGGGAGACACACATGGACACAGTGAGGGAAGGGCATGCACACTCAGCAAGGGAGGGACACACTGAGACACGCAGTGAGGGAGCGACACGCACACACACAGCGAGGGAGGGACACGCACACACAGCGAGGGAGGGATACGCAGCGAAGGAGGGACAAACACACACACCGCGAGGGGGAGGGCATGTGCACACAAATTGAGAGGGGCACACACACGCAAACACACACACAGTGAGGGGAATACAGACAGACACACGGCGAGGGAGGGACACACACACAGCGAGGGAGGGATGCGCACATACACACAGTGAGGGACGGGGACACACGCACGTAAAGCGAAGAAGGGACACGCACACATACACACACACAAACACAGAGCAAGGGAGAGACGCGCACACGCAGCGAGGAAGGGACAAAAACACACTCTTATGGTGAGGGGAATACACGCAGACACACAGTGAGGGAGGGACACGCAGATACGCAGCAAGAGAGAGAGACACAAATACACAACACGATGGAGTGACACACACACAAACAGTGAGTGAGGGACACGCAGTGAAAGGGGGACACACAAACACAGACTGTGAGGATATGACATGTACACACACACAGAGATGAAGGGACACACACACAGCGAGGGAGGGATACGCGCACACACAGTGAGGGAGTGACACGCACATACACAGGGAAGGAGGGACAAGCAGACACACGGTGAGGGGGAGGACATGTGCACAGAAATTGAGAGGGACACGCACACACAGCGAGAGGGAATACGCACAGGCACAGCGAGGGAGGGATACACGCACACACAGCAAGGGGGGAACATGCACTCACACACGAAGGGAAGATGCGCACACACAGTGAGGGGGATATACAAAAAGAGCAAAGGAGGGACACACACACACACACAAGGGATGGACAAACACAGACAGCAAGGGAGTGACACGCGCATACACATCCAGGGAGGGACATGCACACACAGTGAGAGGGGGCGCGCGCGCACACACACACACACACACACGCACACACACACACACACAGAGCTAGGGAGGGAAGGACATGCAAAAACAGTGTGAGACGGACACGCACACACAGCGAGGGGGGGCGCGCGCACACACACACACACACACACACACACACACACACACACACACCAAGTGAAGGAAACGCGCGCACAAGCACACACACACATACGTACACTCACAGCGAGGGATGGACACGCACACACAGAGTGAAGGACACGCACACACACACACAGTGAGCGAGGGACACATACACACGGGGAAGGAGGGGCAAGAACACACACGGCGAGGGGGAGGAAATGTGCACAGAAAGTGAGGGGGGGCACGCACACCCAGTGAGAGGGGACACGGACTGACACGGTGAGGGACGGACACACGCACACACAACAAGGGGGGAATATGCACTCACACTGCGAGGAGGATATACACAAAGAGCAAGGGAGGGACACACACACACACACACACACACACACACACACAGAGCGAGGGAGTGACACGAACACACAGCAAGAGACATGCACAGCAAGAGGGAGGGAAGGACATACACACACACACACACACTGGAGGGAGGGAAGGACATGCACACACACAGAGCAAGTGAGGGACACACACACAGCAAGGGAAGGACATGCACACACACAGAGATGGAGGGTCATCCACAAACACACACAGCGAGGGATGGACACGCACACACAGAGAATGAGGGACACGCACACAGAGAGAGAGAGGGAAACACACACAGAGCGAGGGAGACACACACAAACAGACACAGCGAGTGAGGGACACACACACGTACACACACACACACACACACACACACAGCGAGGGAGGGAAGGACATGCAGACACACACAGAGCGAGGGAGAACGTACACACACACACGTACACACACAGCAAGGGATGGACACCCACACACAGTGAATGAGGAACACGCAAACACAGCGAGTGAGGGTCACATAAACAGCAAGTGAGTGAAACGTACA